>NC_049988.1:20457179-20461646 GCF_000003815.2 Branchiostoma floridae
TGTGTGGATTGGTGGGGATGGGTATGGATTGGTGGGGATGTGTGTGGATTGGTGGGGATGTGTGCGGATTGGTGGGGATGTGTGTGGATTGGTGGGGATGTGTGTGGATCGGTGGGGATATGTGTGGATTGGTGGGGATGTGTGTGGATTGGTGGGGATGTGTGTGGATTGGTGGGGATGGGTATGGATTGGTGGGGATGTGTGTGGATTGGTGGGGATGTGTGTGGATTGGTGGGGATGTGTGTGGATTGGTGGGGATGAGTATGGATTGGTGGGGATGAGTGAGGATTGGTGGGGATGGGTATGGATTGGTAGGGATGGGTATGGATTGGTGGGGATGAGTGAGGGTTGGTGGGGATGGGTGGGTATTGGTGGGGATGGGTATGGATTGGTAGGGATGGGTGGGGATTGGTAGGGATGGGTGGGGATTGGTAGGGATGGGTGGGGATTGGTAGGGATGGGTGGGGATCGGCAGGGATGTTCATCTGTATAGAGGCATTGCTTTAGCTGCCTTCTGCCTAGCGAGATCCTGTCTGCCTGTGACTGTGCCTAATGCTTGTCTTTTGTGTCTAGCATACATGTGACTGCTGTCTCATTTGCATACTTTTGACTGGCTACATGCGGCCGTTACCGAGAAACCCACGTCAGCGCAGTTCGTCCTCGTTCCTACCAAGACGAGAGCTATCTGCACGGGTTTCTTGAAATTGTAGGCGACTTACAGAAGGCTGGAGTACTGCAGGATGGCGTCCTTGAAGTCGAGGGCCGGCGGTTTCCCTGCCATCGGCTTGTTCTGTCCGCGGCCAGCCCCTACTTCAGGGTCATGTTTTCAAGTGACATGGCGGAAAGTCGGCAGAAGACGGTTGTTTTACAGGTAGGGTTGGCATGACGACGTGATTAGAATAGAGTGAAGCAGGGAACTTCCATAGATGATACACATGATAGAGAACTTGTAAAAGTGGGAACGCCATTGTTTACCCCAAAATTATATTTCTGTTGATGTATCCTCTCTATGCCCCCCTCCCCAGTTACTGATGCTGTTGGTGTTTAGGGGTTAAACTTTTAAAGGTCAACCTAGCTGGCTGCATACTAGTACAGTATTTTACTAATATTACCATTGATTACAAGTCTGTCTTTAAAAGACAAATGTGCAAACATCAGAAACAGACTACTATTTATAGAAGAAGTAGAGAATATGGAGAGAAAATAGCAAATAGGGTGAAAATTTGATATAACATTATATGTGATACATTCCCCTTCTATCTATACCTAATTTCCAAGCAGATCCTACGGTAGCATCAGGTAGTACATGAATCAAAAGCTGGCAAATAAGTGTAGCCTGCCTAATACTGTGCATTGGGTACCATTTTGATCTTATTGCAGTATCTGCTTGGAGATTATAATATTATATACCTTGATAATAGTACCTTGTGTGATAAACGTTTGATATTTATTCTGTTACAGGGACTGGACCTGTTCCAAAGTAGGGAGCAGAGGTTGGATTAACGGCGAGAACACTGCAAAGCTGAAGTCACTCTGTCCGGTCAGCTACAAAGACCGTGAAGTGAGACATCTTAAAAGTAGACTGGGAAAGTGCGCACTCTGTGCATCCTAGTGTGCCCGAAACACACCTACTTGGGACTGTACTTCAGGACTGTTTATCTACAGAAACTAGTTTGTATCTGGGTCTAAATTTTATGATGTATCTGGGCCAAAAATGTTATGAAATGTGACGTTAATGTTTTTAAACGATTTTAATTTGTCGCTGTACTTCTTTTAATACCTTGCGCCCTCCTGGAGAACAGATCTAGACAAAGGGCTGTCCTAGGTTTTTAGCTTGTAATATATACATGTATGTATTCATCTTGTGTGTAATAAAGATGATTTTTAACCCCCTTGCAGGGTTTAGAGGCGGGTATGTTTGGGGATATCCTGAGTTACATCTACTCGGGAACCCTCAGATTGTCCCTGGACAAAGTGCAGCCCCTGTACCAGGCAGCTGACCTCCTCCAACTGGACTATGTGAGAGACACCTGCAGCAGCTACATGGCCATGAATGTGGAGTGCTCCACCTGTGTGGACCTGTACAAGTTTGCTGATGTCTTCTCTGTAGACATTGTCCGGAAACGCTGTTTGCAGTGGATTGCCAAACACTTTACTGAGGTTAGACTTCATATTGGGTGATGTAATATGAAAAAAAAGCCTGACGTAAAATTTGTTTAGTAGCATCTTTATTGGCTTTTTGGGTAAAAGTTAGGCATGACACGTCATTCAGTCTGATATAACCAGCTCCAATGTACCATGCCTGCAAAGCTCATGTGACACGCTAATGAACAGTTATATTGGCTATACATATACATATGTAGAGATTTTGTTTGTTTCTTTTCCTAGCATATATGCGTTGTCATATACATTTTGATGTACACATTTATGATATAGATTAAGTCACACAATTCTTGTATCTTTTCCTCCACAGATTGCCTCCAGCGAGGATTTTTGCAGCCTGGGTGTGAATCAGCTGACTGAGATCATCAGCAACGATGAGCTGGACGTTAAAGAGGAGACAACAGTGTGGGAGGCTGTGGTGAGATGGGTGCAGCACAGCAGGGAGGACAGGTGGGTTCGGTGTTTTGTTACATATCTGGCTTTTAACTGTTAAACATGAAATAAACTTAACTTATAAGGAAACTGCTAAATACATGCCTATCCTGTATACAGACTGCATCACCTACCCAGCATCCTCCCTCACATCCGCTTTAACCTGCTGACCTCAGACGACACGGCAGCCATCTTGGATCACCCCCTGGTCAGGGAGAATCCTGGGAGTTCTACGTTCATCGGGAATGTGGTACAGAAAGGGAACCCCAACCTGAAGCCAAGGCTTGGGATGACCACAGAGATGGCTATTCTGTCAAATGCTTTGTCAGTATATATTTTTTTCTTCGTTTGAATTACTAGCTCTGCAATCATTCTGCATTTTTAGGTCCTACAATACACAGTTTCACAGTCTCAGCCATGTAAATATGCTCTCCATATTATTCCAAAGTCATACCAAATCTCATTTTTCTACAATATTAGACTAATAGTTTTGAAGGCTTCAATCATCAGGAAAGTCTACGAGTTCGCAGTCCTATCTTATTTACTTTACTATCTTTTCTGTTCTCTTCAGTACCAAAGAGCTCCTCTTCATGAACCCTCGGGAAGGGAAGTACATCAGCTGCAACAGGCCCGAAGACTTTCCTCGTGACAAAAACGTGACCGTCACCAGTGGCAACAACATCTACATCCTGACTCGTGACCAAGAGAGTAACGAACCATTGTCTGTTTATAAGTACAACCATGCGGGGAGTGTGTGGGAAGATGCTGGTATGTCCTCAATATCTAGGTGGCAGAGACATGAAATTGATTTTACATGGTATAATGAGTACCTCTTTGAAGTTGATCAGATTCTATACTATCTTGCTGCCGATGTAAGGGAAGACAGTGGGTTGGTGTGGATGTGGAAGTGCAACCGGCACACGGACCACTGGCAGGAGTGTTCACAGCTGCAACTTCGATATCAATACATCAAAAAGAAAACTCCATACATGTACAGTGCAGCCTTGTCCTGCAGTTCACAACTCTATTTCCTCACCAGCGCCGAAGTACATTGCTACAATCCAAGTCAGAATCGCTGGTTCGAGCGGACCCCACCAATGATCATTGATCAAGTCTGCACAGCAGTTGCCATGGGAACAGAGATTTTCTGCACAGATTTTCACAACACCCAGACTCTGTTGTACGACACAGAGTCAGACTGCTGGCAGAAACTGCAAGGCTGGCCGAATCCAGGAAACCATGTTTATAACCATCCCTATCTTTTTGTAATGGAGAACCAGCTGCACATATGGTTTAGCTGTCGTATTGATGAGGATGATATTGAGGAAAAAGAACACCTGGTATATGTGTATGACAGGTCTGCTGGCGCCTGGACAGATCTGAAGGCTGTCCTGCCAAGTAATTGTTATGTAGCACGTAGTTCTCACTGCCCTGTGGCACGTATATACCTGCCATATCTTAAGGGGGAATAAAACACGTCACTTCTGAAGCTTAGCAGCATTGATATACAAGATAAGGACACACAGGGCAGGATTGATCAACAATGTTTTGTGTATATCTCGTGTTATGTCGAATGCGCCTACAATGGTGTAGCTATTGTGTTATATTTTTTTTATTTGGGTAAATATTACAGAACAGAAAGGGTTTCTTCTATCTTTTAGATCGGGGACATATTTCTATAACAGATTGCAATAATGTCCGTGTCTTAACGTCCGATTTGAGCAGTGATTACCCAACATCATTAACCAGGCACCAGCCTGATTTACTGGGTCTCTCATACTACCAACTCACCTGCTCACTAACAACCCTGGTTGAGTACCTTAAACCCCCTGGCCAGGATATCATATACCCTTTATGAAACTTTTACAATCA
>NC_049988.1:20462149-20531522 GCF_000003815.2 Branchiostoma floridae
TTTGCTGAACAGGTCAATTGCGAAGTCATGCTCAATCATATATTATTTTTATATGGGAGCACAAAATCATACCACTTACGTTTTTTTCAGTGTTAATATGGAGGGCATGGACCCACAAAATCGCAAACACAACATTTGGCTATATCTCTACTTTTGCCAAAGACCCCTACAATTGATGGGACCTTGTACAGTTTGTACTTTGATGTAGCAGTTTGATCTTTGACAAAACTTGTTGCTTTTTTCTTATTGATAAGGAGAATTATATAACTAGCACTTGTTTCTTTGTCTAAAACCTTAACAGTAGTAATTAACAGACAATGTATAGTATTACATTTTATTAACCTTTGTAATTATTGCACATTTGGTCTATTTTAAGCTCCTGAGATTTTTTCCGGTTGTGTGATTAATGTCGTATTTGTTGATCACTTAACACTAGTATGTAAGCCCGACTTATTGAGGTGCACTTCCAGCAGCCCTCCACTGGTCAGAACCTTCAGGACAAGGACAGTGGCACAATCTGTTTGCTGTTTGTTGTTACCTGTCGCTGACGAAGTCAGATGACATTATGTAAATTCCTGTAGATTATGCCAGTTTAAACGTTTCCATATTGTATAGGATTGTGTCATTTTAAACAATAAATACTTACAGATGGAAAGAGCCATCCTTTTTGTCTACTTTTTTTTCTTTGGAGAGCTTCACAGTAAAATATTTATGACTTGAAGACCAACTAACGAAGGCAGGTATAACGGTAGTTCAAATGTAGGCTTTAAATGCAGGCAATCAACCAGCCAAACCTACCATGGAAGTTTAGATATAAATTCTTATTCACGTCTCGTAATGACGGTACACAAAAACATCCTTGCATCTCGAGAGATGATGGTGCTCCTCCTACCTACCTAGTCCATTGACATCAATGTCAACTACACTATGTGGATAATCAGTGTAGACCGTTTCTAACCTTTGACCCTTGGGTCATCAACATGGCTGCCGCACACCAAGAATCCCACGTCAGCGCAGTTCGTCCTCGTTCCTACCAAGACGAGAGCTATTTGCACGGGTTTCTTGGAACTGTGGGTGACTTACAGAAGGCTGGGGTACTGCAGGATGTCGTCCTTGAAGTCGAGGGCCGGCGGTTTCCCTGCCATCGGCTTGTTCTGTCCGCGGCCAGCCCCTACTTCAGGGCCATGTTTACAAGTGACATGGCGGAAAGTCGTCAGAAGACGGTTGTTTTACAGGTAGGGTTGGCGTGATGTGTGGTTAGAAAAGAGTAAGAAATGGAACTTTTAACGAGCCTACGAATTATATAGAACATCTTTTGTGTACCCAAATCAACAAATGTTCAACTTTCCTTTGATTTGTCCCTCGGTATGCCCCCCTCCCCACTTCCTACTGGCAACCGCTTTGGTAGGTAACGTAAGGTTACCAGTTTACGGTCGATTTGTTAACAACGCAGTTTTACGGAAATCGCGCAGGCAGGAATGAAAAACTCTCATTTTGGAAGATATCTTAGTCGGTCTGCCTCAACTTCTGTGTGGTATAATATTTCTTCTGAGTTGGATTTATCGCCGTGCGAGCTGCTTCAATAAACAAGCCTGCAGCCAAAAATTCTTTCAGGGTGACCAATTTACGGGAATGTCGGACGACTCGGACCATTACCAACTCGGACCAGTCAACTCGGCCCATCTGCCGGGACAACTCGGACCATCCCCCCGACAGCTATTTCATTGATTTTTTTTCGAAAATGTAATCCCCAACACTAGTTTTATATGTATATACTCTGAAATGAGAAAACTGTAGGTTGGATTGATTGGATTGTGTAATTCATCGGAACTTTTCGGCATTCCATGCGGCGCACATTAGGTCATTGACCCCGAAATACGCAGTGTGTGTGGACACGTGGATATATGTGAGGCGCTTCTAATAGAGGACAGTAGTAAACTTTATCATTTCTTGCTCTTCGGAATAGCTTTAGACAAATAAGATGTGGGTATTGATCAGAGAATGGGTCATTCTTGTTGAAGATTAATTGCTAATTAAGAATTTTTTTTCAAGCCGACCGTGTCCACTTTGTTTTAATATCGCCGGCTCCCGCGGCACATATGATACTAGATCAAAGGACCGCCACTCTGTATGACCAGGAGACTTCTGAAGTTCTAATATTAGCAGCTGGGGACAATCTTTATAATACTAGTACAAATGTACCAAGAAATGTCAATTTTTTTAAAAGATAAGTAATTTGGTCCGACTTGTACATGGGTGGTCCGAGTTGACCAGTTGGGTGTTTCTCCCTGTGGTTATTTTTCTAAAGGTCATGTAATTTATCATTTCCCATAAAAAGTTCCCCAAGTAGTTCATTGAGATAACACGGTGGATGATTGTTTACATCGACGCCATGCCGTGCACTTTGCATCGCCGCTAAACGTACCGGTCGGTCATCTTTGCCCCAACAGAACGCCACTCCTAGCACCATACTGTTCCACAACTTGCCCAATGGTACTCATGACGTCGACGACGCATTTATATGTTTTTTATTAAGAGTATAGATAGTTATTGGCCTTGAAACGCGTTCAGTATACGTTGGCTTCCTCATGCCGTGCCCTCCCCACATGAATTTGGCTAAAACAGCGCCCCTTAGCGATTTTGCCCTGCCCTCCAATGCACAAGCTATGAACTGCATACTCACGTGGTACAACATGGCGTTCGAAAACTACCGGCTCGGCGACGACAGTCATTTGTTTTCGTGTTAGTTTTTAAGACTTCTTTTGGATAACATACAAAAAATCACCATGAATTCTTGAGATAAGAACTGCAGGTTTGGTTTCAGACGATTTTGCAATTGATATAGAGTTTGTAGGATTTAGAAAGAGGGGACGAAGTTAGCGGTTGAGAATTAAGATCAAAGCGGGCCATCTGTAACAGTGTTCTACGATCATAAATCGTCAATTTAAATTGTTGGCAGGCTTTTCAAATGTTTAGTCGGCTGCTTTGCTTGATGCAAACATATATCATAAATAAGATACATGCACATATATCCTATAGACGTACTTCTTGCCTACTGAAGAGAATTTTCTTTTTCACAATTCACCTCGAAGTCTGCACCGCCCATTGAAGTGACCGTAAACTGGTCCTGCACGTAAACTGGTAACCTTACGTTAGAGGTTAAAGGTTTGCTGGTCACAAATTATTGTGAGAAGGCATTTTCAAAAAGTCAATTTCTATCAGAACATATTACTCTGAGCAAGTAGTAGAGATTATGTAGATAAAATAGCTGTGCAAAAGGGGATGATTTGACGCTCATTATATTATTAAAGAAATCCGTCAAATTGATGGTAACAATGGTAATGTTGTATTTCCCTTGTATGTAGGCCATGGCAGTCATTATCATATGTGGTAAACGTTTAAACACTGTTGTGTTGTATTGTTTTACAGGGTTTGGATGCAGGTATGTTCGAGGAGATTCTGAATTTCTTCTACTCGGGAACCCTCCATGTAACCCTGGACAAAGTGCAGCCCCTGTACCAGGCAGCCGACCTCCTCCAACTGGACTATGTGAGAGACACCTGCAGCGGCTACATGGCCATAAACGTGGTGCGCTCCACCTGTATGGACCTGTACAAGTTTGCTGATGTCTTCTCTGTGGACATTGTTCATAAATGTTGTCTGCAGTGGATCACCAGACACTTTACTGAGGTTTGTTTTTGTAAGGAGGTTAAACATTGTTTTTTATATATTTCTTTAACCTCCTTGGTCTTCATGATGCATCAGGCAAGTGCCATAAATTGTATTTATGTTGCACAAACTGCAATGGAGATTTAAAGAAATTCAGAAATTATATGACATGATATAAGAAATGAACTTACGAAGCTTGCACCGAGGTTTGTAATATTTTGAGAATAGACCCAGCATATATATATAACTTATAAGAAAAAGTATTGGAAAAAGGAGACATCAAAGAAAACTTGTTCAAAATCAATTAACCTACATCATTGTCAGCATTTTTGTAGGCAGTGGTTTTGTCATTCAATGTAGCTGACTTCTTCTTCTGTGCCGTGTGCCTGCTTATCTGGTGAATTATAGATGCCAATGGGCAGTTATACTGGCTATACAGGTAGAGATTAAGAGTGCTTGCTTGTTTTTTATCAGCATATATTTGTATGCACATGTAGTTTCTTATATGTCAGATTAATATCAAGATTAATTCACACATTTCTGCAGTACTTAGGTACATGTACTCTGTACCTTCACAGGTTGCCTCCAGTGAGGAGTTCTGCAGCCTGAGTGTGAATCAGCTGACTGAGATCATCAGCCATGATGAGCTGGATGTTAAAGAGGAGACAACAGTGTGGGAGGCTGTGGTGAGATGGGTACAGTACAGCAGGGAGGACAGGTGGGTGTTTTACTTGCATGTATGACTGCAGAAGCTTGCAGTTATTGACGAGTGACTTTTATCAGTTTTCCTAGAGATTCAAGATCTTTAAATTCTCTTCTGCAATGTCTAAAAGTTTAACACCCCCATGTGAACCTCTTGTACCCTACAGACTGCACCACCTACCCAGCATCCTCCCTCACATCCGCTTCTACCTGCTGTCCTCAGATGACACGGCAGCCATCTTGGATCACCCCGTGGTCAGGGAGGATCCTGGGAGCTGTGAGGTCATCAGGAATGTGGTACAGAAAGGAAACCCCAACCTCAATCAGAGGCTTAGATTGTCAACTGAAATGGTTCTGCTGTCCATTGAAAAGTCAGTATATACTTCTTCTTAGTTTCACTTTCTTGGTCTACAGCCCTTGTACAAGGTTATTACACATTTTGTAGTCCTGCAATACATATTTTCACTGTCTCATGTCATGTAAACATGCTCTGGGCCTAATTCCAACTGAATTTCATTTCTCTGAGACTCCAAAATTAGATTTGTAAGATAACATCAGTTCATGCTGTGATTTTAGCCTGTTTCGGTGCCATTTAGTGACAGTTTCTAATGTATTCTATCGTCTTCAGTTCCAGTGATCTCCTCTTCATGAACCCTCGGGAAGGGAAGTACATCACCTGCAGTTATGATCGTAAAGACCTTCCTAACTACCCAGATTTGATAGTTACCAGTGATAACAACATCTACAGCCTGACTCGTGAGCAAGGGAGTAACAATCAGTTGTCCGTGGTTAAGTACAACTATGCGGAGAATGTGTGGGAAGATGCTGGTATGTCCTCAGTATTTTCTAAGTGGCTTAGGCTGGAAAAGGATATAAAATTCTACCATGAGCAACTTGTCGAAGTTGATCGGACTTTATACTACCTTGCTGAAAATGTAAGTGAAGGTGTGTGGATGAGAAAGTACAACAGGCACATAGATCAGTGGCTGGAGTGTTCACCGCTGAAATTTGACAATGCCTCATACAACTACAGTACAGCAGTGTCCTGCGGTTCACACCTCTATTTCATCACAACCACGGAGGCGCATCGCTACGACCCGAGCGAGGACTGTTGGTGTAAGAGGACCCCACCGTCGAACTCTAGTGATCTCTGTACAGCCGTTGCCATTGGAACAGAGATTTTCTGCACAGATCATGACTTCACCCAGACTATGGTGTACGACACAGAGTCAGACTGCTGGCAGAAGCTGCAAGGCTGGCCAGACCCAGGAAACCACCGTGATGTTGATGTGTGTCCCACTCTTTTTGTAATGGAGAACCAGCTGCACGTCTGGTTCACATGTGGTTATGATGAGGATATAAAAGAACACCTAGTATATGTGTATGACAAATCTGCTGGTGCCTGGAGAGACTTGAAAGCCACCCTGCCTAGTAGTAATAAGACTTATTTAACATGTGGTTCTCAGTGCCCTGTTGCACGTATATACCTACCAGATCTGTAAAAGGCATAAAAACAGTGATTCACTTCTTATGCTTTTCAGCGTTAGTATGCAGTATAAGGACCCACAGTGCACTGCCCTGCTTGACTGTTAAATTACGTTTTTGTTTAGATGTTTGGTTTTGCTGAATACCCTCACAAATGGGAGAAACATTTTAGTACGTTTAATACTTTGAGGTACCACTTTTTTTCTTTGATATAAAAACATTACTGTTCTCTTGTAGGCAAAGGATATTTTTCTACCGACGAGATGTTCTGTGTCTTAAAACCAACAGCAGTGATAAACAAATACCACACTTGTCATTGATTTTAAAGTTCACTGTACATGTGTTATATTTTAAGATTCTATTTTTTGCTGCAGTGTACTATTGCTATTGTTTTTTTCTTTAATCATGTAATATGTTAGCCTGAATATGTTGCACTTCTAGCAGCCCTCCACTGGTCAGGCCCTTTAGGAGAGGACTCACAGAGCCTAGGGCTTTTACTGAAGAGGCCAGGGCTCGAAATATCATCGAAAATTACCTGCGCCAGACAGATTTTACCTGCACCACTCTGAATTTAGGAAGTATGGATCATACTGAAATTGTTCAGGAACCATCACTTTATACTTAATAGGTAGTAACAGTCAATGCAGCTAATAACATTATCTACATGCACCTACATCATAGGAAATTTATGTATAAAACCCAGTACATGGACCAGTGCAGGTTAGGTGCAGGTAGACATCAGATATATCTGCCAGTATTTCGAGCCCTGAGAGGCCAACTGTTGAGTTACGGATATTCATTAACAGTACACCAGTCTATGAATGTAGAATAATTTATACACTTTGGTCATTAACCCTTTTTGAAATAAACAATGTGGAGCTGTATGTCTAGTGGGCAGATTCTTATGTTCATATTCTTAGCCGTTATTATGAGGTTTCTTTATTATTAAATGATAAACTAATCAAGTAATGTTTATTATTATAGAACTTGTAAATACTGTACGTTAGATGTGGTAGAAGACGAAACACATTTTATTTCAAACTGGCCCTTTTGAGATCAAGCTCGTAAAAGAAGCCACCAAATCCTATCCTAATATGTCCAGGTTTATAGACAAAAAGAAAACTACTCTCCTTTTAACGTCACAAAACCCACACATTACAGAAAAGTGGGATCTTTCGTCTTCCACTGTCTCAGAAAAGAAAGTCCAACCCAATAAGTTACATCTTTAAGTTAGACTGGAGTAGTCGCTTACTATACTGTTTTAGTACTTTAATAGCATTATTTGTCTGTCTTTTTTCTTTGTCAACTGCAATTAGCCCTCGGGCAAGAATTTGCAATAAACTTATATTATTATATTATTCCACTACTCACAACCGCTTTTATCTGCTGACCTCAGATGACATGGCAGCCATCTTGGAGCACCCCCTAGTCAGGGAGGATCCTGGGAGTTCTGAGGTCATCAGGAACGTGGTACAGAAAGGGAACCCCAACCTCAACCAGAGGCTTAGATTGTCAACAGAAATGGTTTTGCTGTCCGTTACGCAGTCAGTATATACATGTACTTCTTCTTAGTTTCACTTTCTAGGTCCACAATCCTTGTACAAGGTTATTACACATTTTGTAGTCCTGCAATACACATTTTCACTGTCTCATGTCATGCCCTGGGCCTAATTCCAACTGAATTTCATTTTTCTGAGGCTCCAAACTAGATTTTAAAGATAACACCAGTGCATGCTGTGACTTTAGCCTGTTCCGGGGCCATTTAGTGACAGTTTCTGATGTATTTTAATTTTATTGTCTCCAGTGATCTCCTCTTCATGAACCCTCGGCAAGGGAAGTACATCACCTGCAGTTATGATCGTAAAGACCTTCCTGATTTCCCAAGTTTCATAGTCACCAGTGATAACACCATCTACAGCCTGACTCGTGAGCAAGGGAGTAACAATCACCCTGATGAAATTATTTTCGGAAGGAGTAACAGTCAGTTGTCCGTAGTTAAGTACAACCATGCTGAGAATGTGTGGGAAGATGCTGGTATGTCCTTAGTATCTAAGTGGCTTAGGCTGGAAAAGGATTTAAGATTCTACCATGAGCGACTTGTTGAAGTTGATCGCACTTTATACTACCTTGCTGAAAATGTAAGGGAAGGTGTGTGGATGAGAAAGTACAACAGGCACACAGACCAGTGGCTGGAGTGTTCACCGCTGAAATTTGACAATGCCTCATACGACTACAGTGCAGCAGTGTCCTGCGGTTCACACCTCTATTTCATCAGAACCACGGAGGCGCATCGCTATGATCCGAGCGAGGACCGCTGGTGTAAGAGAACACCGTCAAACTTTCGTGATCTCTGTACAGCTGTTGCCTTGGGAAAGAGATTTTCTGCACAGATCGCGAATTCACCCAGACCGTGGTGTACGACACATCTACATCTACATAAGATACCCCCAAATGACCCCGCGAGGGGCAAAAGTAGGGGGGGGGGGGAGCTGAGGCTCCCGGGTTAGGGCGGGCAGGCCGCCTGCCTGGCACGGAAGTGCTCAACGTTGGGAGCGCTTACAACCGTGCCAGGCAGGGCATTCCACTCGGGAATTGTGCGTGGGAAAAAAGAATGTTTGTAGATATCGGTGCGTGCGAATATGTGTTGATATTTGAAGTCGTGACTACCCCGGGTGCGCCCTTGGGCAGGCTTCAGAATATTGCTGGCGTCTATGTTAATATTATTGTTGACAACTTTATAGAAAAAGGCAGAAGCTGCAGGGCTGGCCGGACCCAGGAAACCACCGTGATGTTGATGTGTGTCCCACTCTTTTTGTAATGGAGAACCAGCTGCACATATGGTTCTCATGTGGTTATGGCGAGTATATAAAAGAATACCTGGTATATGTGTATGACAGATCTGCTGGTGCCTGGAGAGACTTGAAAGCCACCCTGCCTAGTAGTAATAAGACTTATTTAACATGTGGTTCTCAGTGCCCTGTTGCACGTATATACCTACCAGATCTGTAAAAGGCATAAAAACAGTGATTCACTTCTTATGCTTTTCAGCGTTAGTATGCAGTATAAGGACCCACAGTGCACTGCCCTGCTTGACTGTTAAATTACGTTTTTGTTTAGATGTTTGGTTTTGCTGAATACCCTCACAAATGGGAGAAACATTTTAGTACGTTTAATACTTTGAGGTACCACTTTGATCTTTGATATAAAAACATTACTGTTCTCTTGTAGGCAAAGGATATTTTTCTACCGACGAGATGTTCTGTGTCTTAAAACCAACAGCAGTGATAAACAAATACCACACTTGTCATTGATTTTAAAGTTCACTGTACATGTGTTATATTTTAAGATTCTATTTTTTGCTGCAGTGTACTATTGCTATTGTTTTTTCTTTAATCATGTAATATGTTAGCCTGAATATGTTGCACTTCTAGCAGCCCTCCACTGGTCAGGCCCTTTAGGAGAGGACTCACAGAGCCTAGGGCTTTTACTGAAGAGGCCAGGGCTCGAAATATCATCGAAAATTACCTGCGCCAGACAGATTTTACCTGCACCACTCTGAATTTAGGAAGTATGGATCATACTGAAATTGTTCAGGAACCATCACTTTATACTTAATAGGTAGTAACAGTCAATGCAGCTAATAACATTATCTACATGCACCTTCATCATAGGAAATTTATGTATAAAACCCAGTACATGGACCAGTGCAGGTTAGGTGCAGGTAGACATCAGATATATCTGCCAGTATTTCGAGCCCTGAGAGGCCAACTGTTGAGTTACGGATATTCATTAACAGTACACCAGTCTATGAATGTAGAATAATTTATACACTTTGGTCATTAACCCTTTTTGAAATAAACAATGTGGAGCTGTATGTCTAGTGGGCAGATTCTTATGTTCATATTCTTAGCCGTTATTATGAGGTTTCTTTATTATTAAATGATAAACTAATCAAATAATGTTTATTATTATAGAACTTGTAAATACTGTACGTTAGATGTAGTAGAAGACGAAACACATTTTATTTCAAACTGGCCCTTTTGAGATCAAGCTCGTAAAAGAAGCCACCAAATCCTATCCTAATATGTCCAGGTTTATAGACAAAAAGAAAACTACTCTCCTTTTAACGTCACAAAACCCACACATTACAGAAAAGTGGGATCTTTCGTCTTCCACTGTCTCAGAAAAGAAAGTCCAACCCAATAAGTTACATCTTTAAGTTAGACTGGAGTAGTCGCTTACTATACTGTTTTAGTACTTAGCATTATTTGTCTGTCTTTTTTCTTTGTCAACTGCAATTAGCCCTCGGGCAAGAATTTGCAATAAACTTATATTATTATATTATTCATGTAAGCCCAGACTGGATAGGGTTAAGATAGTTAACTCCACCAAAAATTGAACTTTCTTACCAGTTGTTTGATAAGAGATATCAACATCGGTTATTTTCATCTTATGGAGACATCCTTCAATCTCGCGATCGAGAGATGATGGCAGCGCTTGTACTGCTACACTATGTGGGTAATCAGTGTATGTTCACCTACCCTTTGACCTTGGGTCATCAATCGTCATCAACATGGCCGCCGCCGACCAAGAAACCCACGCCAGCGGAGTTCGTCCTCGTTCCTACCAAGACGAGAGCTATTTGCACGGGTTTCTTGGAAATGTGGACGACTTACAGAAAAATGGGGTACTGCAGGATGTCGTCCTTGAAGTCGAGGGCCGGCGGTTTCCCTGCCATCGGCTTGTTCTGTCCGCGGCCAGCCCCTACTTCAGGGCCATGTTTACAAGTGACATGGCGGAAAGTCGTCAGAAGACGGTTGTTTTACAGGTAGGGTTGGGGTGACGTGTGATTAGAAGAGAGTGATACAGGAAACTTTTAAGCATGCTACGTATTACAGAGAACAAGTAAAATCGTTGTGATTCATTCCTCTGCCAGCTAAACCCCTTCCCCAGCTTATGACACTGTCTTATGCCACGCAAGATCTGCTTGGAGATTTACTGTTTCAAACCTGATAGTTTTGAATCTACCAAATTGTGCCTAATTATGCGTCAGCCAGTACTGTTATACACAACAAAGGAATTGACTGCAAGACTGTACCTGACACTTGCATGCGAGAAGTTGGGTTTATCAATAACAAAAGACTATTTAAACTCTAAGTCCCAACATTTCATCATTGCAATTTGATCCCACTAGCTCATGAATAGGAGCAGAAGAGACCGGAACTCCCTGCAACAGCTTGTGGTAGACACTAAAATTACTCTTTCATCTTGAATTTAGACCAGATTGGACAAATGCAGGACTGGAGACTATAGAAAAAATGCTGATCAACTGACCACGAGCAATATGTCACATAATGTCAGTACCCACTGATCTTTTTCACCAAGTAACACTGTCTTGATCGTCTCAAAATTCAACTGACTAACATGGCCTAATGTTTTAAATGTTACAACATTGTGATATCATATTTCCTTGCAGGGTTTGGAGATGCGTGTGTTTGAGGAGATCCTGAGTTACATCTACTCGGGAACCCTCCATGTGTCCCTGGACAAAGTGCAGCCCCTGTACCATGCAGCGGACCTCCTCCAACTGGACTATGTGAGAGACACCTGCAGCAGCTACATGGCCATGAACGTGGAGCGCTCCACCTGTGTGGACCTGTACAAGTTTGCTGATGTCTTCTCTATGGACAATGTTCGAAAAGCTTGTCTGCGGGGGATTGCCAGACACTTTACTGAGGTCAGTCTTCATATTAGTTTAGGCAAGTGTCTTATGATGTAACAATCACATTTCATATTCATATGGCATACACTGCAATTGAGAACTACAGAAACTATATGATATGAAATGCGAAATGAAGCGTGCAGTAAGGTACTGTAATATTCTAAGGAAAATAGACCAAGCCTTACAAAGAGCATTGGAAAAATGATTCAAAATCAATTAAGCAACATCTCTGATTAAGTTTTTGTTAATTGGGTGTTCCAGGCCATTCAGTCAAATGTAACCTGTTGCTGCTGTGCAGCGTGTCTGTGATGTACACTGGTGTGTTATGCCGATGGGCAGTTATACTGTCTATACATGTGCAGATATAATGCATTTGGTTTTTTATTTTTTTATTTTAAATCAAATTATACAAGTTGTCATATGATATACACGTGTAGATTCTTAAATGTCAGAACAAGATACAGTCCCACACTTCCTGTACTCTGTACTTTAACAGGTTGCCTCCAGCGAGGAGTTCAACAGCCTGAGTGTGAATCAGCTGACTGAGATCATCTGCCACGATGAGCTGGATGTTAAAGAAGAGACAACAGTGTGGGAGGCTGTGGTGAGATGGGTGCAGCACAGCAGGGAGAACAGGTGGGTATGGCTATGAATGTTGTGAAGGTCAATATTGTTGTTTTAACATGCAATAATCATGCAAATAAATGATGAAACATGTTTGATGCAACTGCGTTACTGAAAAATCAGCTGAACCTACCGCTACCCTGTACCCTTCAGACTGCACCACCTACCCAGCATCCTCCCTTACGTCCGATTCAGCCTGCTGACCTCAGACGACAAGGCAGGCATCTTGGAGCACCCCCTGGTAAGGGAGGATCCTGGGATTTCTAAGGTCATCAGGACTGAGGTACGGAAAGAGAACCCCGACCTGAAATCGAGGCTCGGGATGACCACGGAAATGGTTCTTATGTACAATCCGACCTGGAGGTAAGTGCATACCTTTTTGACTTTGTACTAAAAGCAGTGAAAAATCAAATTGTAACACATTTTCGTTGTCCTATATGAGAAATTAATCTCCAAACAGATCCTACAATGGCATGAGATAGTACCAACCTGGCCAAGGAGTATAGTTAGCCAAGAGGTGTACATTTGCCATGTAGCAAAACACACTCCTAAGCCGGCTTCACTGCTCTGGCAGCTTTTGATACTGTCTTATGCTACCGTAAGATCTGCTTGGAGATTAATGAGAAATATCATTAATCTAATTCCTGATATAGTACTACGGTATTTATCTAATGGCGTAAGTACTTTTACTAAGGGGCTACAAAATAAGATTTTATAAAACAGTGCATACTGTGATTTCAGCCTCATTTCTATACTATAGGCTATAGAAAGGTATGAGTTTCCAGTCCAGTTTTATTGACAGTTTGTGATGTATTTTTCCTTTTCTAGACACCACGATATCTTCTTAATGAACCCTCGTGAAGAGAAGTACATCAACTGCAGTTACAGCGAAGAAGACATCCCTCGTTTCACGGACATTACAGTCACCAGTGATAACGACATCTTAGTCCTTGAAACGAAAGAGGCAGCGAATGACCATCAGTTGTCCCTGTTTAGATACAACAATAAGCAAAACATGTGGGAACAAGTAGGCGTGTCCTTAATATCTAAGGAACACTATGACTTCAAGTTCCTCAAGGAACTACTTGTTGAAGTTGATCAGACTTTGTATTACCTTGCTGTTGATCAAAATGGAGGCCGGCCTTTGTTGCAGACGAGAAAGTACAACCAGCAAGCAAGACAATGGTTGGAGTGTTCACCGCTTCAATTCGACAAAACTATTAACAAACGTGGATCCTTCTTTGCATTGTCCTGTGGTTCACACATCTATTTCTTCACAAGTGAGACATTGCATTCCTACGATCCGAGCCAGGACCAGTGGAGCAAGCGGACCCCACCAATTGACATCGCCAAAGTTTGTACAGCTGTTGCCATGGGAACAGAGATTTTCTGCACGGATCGTAACTTCACACAGACTATGGTGTACGACACAGAGTCAGACTGCTGGCAGAAACTGCCGGGCTGGCCGAACCCGGGAAACTTTGTTGTTGATCATCATCCCAGTCTTCTTGTACTGGAGAACCAGCTCCACATATTGTTAACCTGTACTGTTGACTTACAGGAAGGTATAGTATATCTGTTATATGTATATGATAGGTCTGCTGATGCCTGGATAGACTTGAAGGCAAATGTGCCTGATGATATAAGATGTGTTGCGTATGGTCCATGTTGCCCTGTTGCACGTATATACCTGCCATATCTTACATATTAAAAAACACATAATTTCTTATGCTTTTCAGTGTTGATGTTGATAAGGACACACACAGGGCAGGACTGATTAACTGCATTTTCTATACATCTCGAGTTTATTTTAGAATACAATGTTATAAAAGTCACGTGCAGGCCAGGCAGACGACGAGTAACTGTCTGCCAACCATTGTCTTCTGATACATGCATTTGTATGGATGCCAACAACAACGTTATAGCTTATAGCTGTTGTATTACAGTTTGTACTTTGGTAAAAGTTTACAAAAATTATTCCTTCTAATAATATTGGTTCCATAGTAGGCCATGGATGAAGGTAACCTGTAAGCCAAACTAACCTTGGAAGGTTAGATCTACCTTGCTATTTAGATCTGGTGATGATCTCTGAAGATGTCCACGTTCAAGGTTCAAGGTGATGATTTAGCCTGGTAGTAGTTTGCTACCCATCTGGGGAACTGTACATTAAAATTGGTAGTGATGCCAGGTAATGAGCAAATTAAGGAATGGGTTCTAGAGTGCTTGTTCGGTAACAACAGCCTCTTCTGCAAGCGGGCGAAGGGTGTTTCGGGTGTTGGAATGCCTGGTCGAACAAGTGATTGCACCCATTCCTTAATTCGCTAATGTCTTGAGATCAATCAGCACCCTCGTCCAAATTTGGACGTGCAAAAGTTAGAGATGTCAAGGTTCCAGGACGGAATAGCAGAGAAGCGACTGTATAAAGTGTGTAATAAAAGTTGGAGCGAGAAGCGACAGTATGTAGTGTATAAACATCAGAGTGAACTACTACCTGGATGGTACCCAGGGTAGTGATGATTGGCTGATGATCTCGAGAGATAATGTCTGTTACTGTTAAACTAGTTGGATAAGTAGTGTTGAACTATCTAACCTTTGGCCTTAGGGCCATAATCATCAACATGGATGCGGATGTAAATAAATGGTACAAAAATCTCCTCTTTTTGTTGTCCTAATTTTACATAGAGTACCTATAAGCCATCAGCATGCCCAACACTGATCACTGTATAACATTAGATATATGCACACGCAGCACGTAGAACAGAACCTTCCTGCCAGCAATACTGATATCGATATCGGTCATTTACATCTTATTAGAGGCAGCTTTCCATCCCGAGAGATGACAGTAGAACACTGCTACATTATGTGGGTATTCAGTGTCTGTCAGGTCAACATCTACACTTTGACCTTTGGATCATACCATCATCATCAACATGGCTGCAGCAGACAAAGAAACCCACGCCAGCGCAGTTCGTCCTCGTTCCTACCAAGACGAGAGCTATCTGAACGGGTTTCTTGGAACTGTGGGCGACTTACAGAAGGATGGGGCATTTCAGGATGTCGTCCTTGAAGTCGGGGATCGGCGGTTTCCTTGCCATCGGCTTGTTCTGTCCGCGGCCAGCCCCTACTTCAGGGCCATGTTTACAAGTGACATGGCGGAAAGTCGTCAGAAGACGGTTGTTTTACAGGTAGGGTTGCCGTGACGTGTGGTTACAATAGGGTAAAACAGGGAACTTCTAAATATGATGCGTGTTATAGTGAACATGTAAAAGGAGGGAAATCTACTGTACAATCAAACCAGAAATGTAAATTTCGCTGACGTATCCCTTCTATGCCCCCCTCCCCACTTACTAAGGCGGCAGAGTACAGTCAATGACGTAGGGGTAAAAACATAGTGCGGTCGAAATCTTCAATCGTTCGTAAATACCTTAAAGTACATGTAAGCGAGGGATGAACTTAACTGTGTGGTAGCATAATATGTCGGCTTTCAGATGGCACGAATGAGATTTTACAGTTTGGCCTATTGTTGTATAAATACGCGTGACCTTTACAGCTGGCTGTCTAAGTGAGTTGGCTGCAGTTCCGGGTGACCCCGCATGACCCTTTTTCAAAGAGGGCGTCAAAATGTTAAAAAACACAATTTTTTTTGGTTTTTGGTTATTTTGTACGTCATACCCTCGACTTTAACATACTCGTCTGTCGTGCTCCCCAAATGCACCCTACTATAATTCTGTCCGCGTCGATGTCAGTCACCTTGCGGTCCTTAACTATAGGAAGCCCCATAGGCCGAAAACTGTACTCTGCTACCTTGAACTAATGCTGTTGGTGTTTAGGGGTTAAAGGTCAACTTAGCGGGCCTCATATTTCCATTAGGAGTCTGTATTTTAAAGTTTTAACAAGAATTGTTTCAAAATGACGGAAACAGACTACTATGCATGCAAGAGGTAGTTGAGAATATGTAGATAAGGTAGCACTATTAGCAGAATGGGATGAATTATCATGAAAATTTAAGATACATGAGATACATTCCCCTTCATACTATGCCTAGTCTCCAAGCAAATCATACGGTAGCTTTAACTAAAATATCAAAAGTTGGCAAAGGAGTGTAGGACTGTACATACTGTGGCTATCATTTTGATACTGCCTTATGCCATCGAATGATCTGCTTGGAGATAATCTATCCCTGTTAATAGTACATGTACCTGATGTGATAAACGTTTGATCTTTATTCTGTTACATTGTTTTGCAGGGTTTGGATGCAGACATGTTTGGGGAGATTCTTAGTTACATCTACTCGGGAACCCTCCATGTGTCCCTAGACAAAGTGCAGCCCCTGTACCAGGCAGCGGACCTCCTCCAACTGGACTATGTGAGAGACACCTGCAGCAGCTACATGGCCATGAACGTGGAGCACTCCACCTGTGTGGACCTGTACAAGTTTGCTGATGTCTTCTCTGTCGGCATTGTCCAGAAGCAATGTCAGCAGTGGATTGCTAGACACTTTACTGAGGTTAGTCTTCATTATTATAATCAGTTAGGAAATTATCTTAAAATACAGCAATCTTTTTTTCCTGTTGTATTGATGGTATACATAGTGGGATTGAGATCATAAAGTACATTAACGTTGTGATGTATCATAGGAAATGAAGGTTTTATTGAGGTATGTCATATTTTTATGTAATATAGACACAGCTCAAGTTTGGAAAATATGAGACATTTTGAAAATTATGATGAAGTCAGTTAAGCTAAATTGTGCATGCAATTTTTTTGTTGTTGCAGTTTTACCTAAATAAAACTTCTGTCACATTGCATGCCTACTGATATAAACTGTGTTACGCTAAATTGTGGTTATATATATACACAGCAGTTTGCTTACCATTTTTGTATGCTTATTCAAACTTACAAAGTCATATATAAATACATGATTAAGACACACTCGTTTACTTTGGTTGGTACATATACATCTATTTTGCACCTCCACAGATTGCCTCCAGTGAGGAGTTCTGCAGCCTGAGTGTGATTCAGCTGACTGAGGTCATCAGCCATGATGAGCTGGATGTTAAAGAGGAGACAACAGTGTGGGAGGCTGTGGTGAGATGGGTGCAGCACAGCAGGGAGGACAGGTGGGTGTCAGGGTTTTGATGTACTCCTATAGTTTTAAGATGAAATTAACATATTTTTTGACAAGTTGATGTTTTACACAGATGTCAGCTTTACTATCCCAACGCTTATTACTGTACCCTACAGACTCCACCACCTACTCAGCATCCTCCCTCAGATCCGGTTCAACCTGCTGACCGTAGATGACACGACAGCCATCCTGGAACATCCCCTAGTCAGGGAGCATCCTGGGAGTTCTGAGGTCATCAGGAATGTGGTACAGAAGAGGAACCCCAACCTGAAGCCGAGGCTTGGGATGGCTACGGAAATGGTTCTGCTGTTTAATGCCAAGTCAGTATATACTTCTTTTTCGTTTGACTTTCTAGGTTAGAACCACAATGTCATTCCGCATTTTGAGGTCATCAAATACACATTTTCACAGTCTCAGTCATGTAAATATGCCCTCTACCTAATTCCAGGTCATACCGAGTCCTATTTCCCTGAGAGATGTCTGAAAGAGGGTACCTGAAAGATGATATTCTTGCATGCTGTGATTTGCGCCTCATTCCTAAAAAAACATGAGTTTCCAGTCCATCACTATTACAGTTTACTTTGTATTTTATCCCATTCAGTCATAAAGATCTCCTCTTCATGAACCCTCGGGAAGGGAAGTACATCAGCTGCAGCTACAAGCCAGAAGACATGCCTAGGATCTCGGCCTTGACAGTCACCAGTGATAACGACATCTACATCCTGACTCCTGACCAAGATGATGAAGATGATGATGATGATGATGATGAGCGAGAAAGTGACGATCACTTGTCTGTGTTTAAGTACAACCATGTGAGGAATGTGTTTGAACATGCTGGTATGTCCTCAATATCTATGTGGCGTAAACCAGAAAACAATGTCCCATGCGCTGATCACCTCATTGAAGTTGATGGAATTTTATACTATCTTGTTGTGGATCTAGAATATTGTGGAATATGTATGAAAAAGTACAACCGACACACGGACCAGTGGCAGGAGTGTTCACAGCAACTTGACAGTCCTACAAACGGATACTATGAAGTATTGTCCTGTGGCTCTCACCTCTACATCCTCACAAACACGGACCTGCATCGCTACGACCCAAGCCAGGACCGTTGGTGCAAGAGGACCTCACCAGGGTACATTCCTAAAGTCTGTACAGCTGTTGCCATGGGGACGGAGATTTTCTGCACTGATATTGACTTCTCCCAGACTATTGTGTACGACACAGAGTCAGATCGCTGGCAGAAACTCGAAGGCAGGCCGAACCCGGGAAACCTTGATGTTGATGACTTTCCCGAGCTCTTCGCACTGGAGAACCAGCTGCACATAGTGTTAACCTGTACTAGTGACTCCCAGGAAGGGTACATATATCTGGTATTTGAGTATGACAGGTCTGCTGGTGCCTGGAGGGACTTGAAGGCAACGCTACCCAGTACAGAGTATTCTGCAATTGGTCCTCATTTGCCTGTGGCACGTATATACCTACCATATCTTAAGGGGGCATAAAAACATAGTTTCTCATGCTTTTAGTCATCAGTGTGCAGGTTAAGGATGTATGTAGTGCTGGGCAGGGCTGATCAGCAAAATTTTGTTCAGATTTCTAGTTTTGCTGAATGTATCAACAGTGGGATTTGTATTGTAGTGCTAGATTTAATACCTAATTGGATATTTTACAAGAATGCTTCCATCATTTTTCTTATATGTCTTAAATCTAACAGCAGTAATAAGCAGACTGACTGACATCCTAGTTAGTTGACCCTATAGTGGTATTTAGTGAGGGTGAATGGGTGTGTGTGTCTATGGGAGTCCAAGTGAACTAAATATGACTAAGACTTTATATCCTTTATTGAACTTTTACCATTAAATTACATGTTATTCAACTTACATACAGTTTTTTTATGCAGAATGTATGTGTTTATAGCGTGACAGGTATGTTAGTTAGGCACATTGGATTATATACATGTATTTCCAGATATAATTTTTATCCTTTTGTTTAATTCTTGAACAATAAATATTTACTGGTAGAAAGAGAGTCGTCTTTTTGTTCTTTTCTGTACATGTCTTACGACTAACATTGCTTTGAAGAGGGTCATAGGTGAATTGTGTCATCATAACTTCTATGAAAACATCTTTTCGGAATTTTCTCAAAGTTGGAGGCCTTTTCAACATAACAAAATCACTACTTTATCACATTTATTGCATCTACTCTCGACAACAATGCAAAGACGTCGTATCCAGTAACGTCATAACAACAAAGATGAATTATCTTTTAGAATAGAAACTGGCGTAAAATTGGGTCCTCTAGTGTAAGATGCCAGCAGGCCCAACATCTGATTACTACATGACATTAGGTATTGTTGTAAAATGTACTTTCTTACACAGTATTTATGTGTGATCGTAGTTCGGAAATAAACTAGTGCGTTACAGTACATGCCAAGGCCGTATTTGTTCTTCCGTGCACAACAGGGAGGTGAATGGAAGAGGAATACATCAATATTTAGACTGTTCAAGTTGAATCACGATGCTTCTTCGGCCGGCGTGACTTTGCGCATTGATACCTTTACCGGGAAATGCCTTTGCGTTGCCTGCAATTCCATGACATCCGGTGAGGTGTCAATTCAAAGTGGTTTTATCAAAGAACGAGTCATATCAGCAAACATTTGCCCATTTTCAGATATTTTGTTGGTTGTACCCTTTACTTCAACATAATTAATTCTTTTAAATTATTTATGCACCTTGTTATAAATTTTGAGGCGCCAAACCTCCTCACTTTGAGGTCCTTAACCATGTAACGTCCATATGCGAAAAACGATGTACTGTGATCTTATGTGGGTAATCAGAGTTTGTCTACTCAAACTTTGACCCTAAGGTTAATCATCATCATCAACATGGCTGCCGCAGACCAAGAACTCCACACCAGCGCAGTTCGTCCTCGTTCCTACCAAGACAAGGGCTATCTGCACGGGTTTCTTGGAACTGTGAGCGACTTACAGAAGGCTGGGGTACTGCAGGATGTCGTCCTTGAAGTCGAGGGCCGGCGGTTTCCCTGCCATCGGCTTGTTCTGTCCGCGGCCAGCCCCTACTTCAGGGCCATGTTTACAAGTGACATGGCGGAAAGTCGGCAGAAGACGGTTGTTTTACAGGTAGGGTTGGCGTGACGTATGGTTAGAATAGAGTGAAACAGGGAACTTTCAAAGATGATACGCATTATAGAGAACATGTAAAATGAGGGAAATCCATTGTTTTCCCAAAATTGTTCCTGTGATGTATCCTCTCTATGCCCCCTCCCCACTTACTGATGCTGTTGGTTGTGTTAAGGGGTTAAAGGTCAACATAGCGGGCCACACTTTACCACTATGAGTCTGTATTTGAAGTTTAAAATCAGAATCTATTTCAAATATCGGAAACAGACTACGATACATGCAAGAAGTAGTAGAGAATATAGATAAAATACTGGTAGCAGAATGGGATAAAAATTAGGATATATGACATTCACCTTAAATCTGTACCAAATCTCCAAGCAAATCCTACGGCAGGATTAGGTAGTACATGTATAGTGTAGCCTGTCTACGACTGTGGATTGGCTTATGTTATCGTAGGATCTGCTTGGAGATAACATATATATACCCTGATAATAGTACATCTACCTTACGTGATAAACGTTCTGTTGTGTTGTTTTGCAGGGTTTGGATGCAGGCATGTTTGAGAAGATCCTTAGTTACATCTACTCGGGAACCCTCCATGTGTCCCTGGACAAAGTGCAGCCCCTTTACCAGGCAGCCGACCTCCTCCAACTGGACTATGTGAGAGACACCTGCAGCAGCTACATGGCCATGAACGTGGAGCGCTCCACCTGTGTGGACCTGTACAAGTTTGCTAATGTCTTCTCTGTGGATATTGTCCAGAAACGTTGTCACCAGTTGATTCATAGGAACTTTGTTGACGTAGGCCTGATACATGTATTTTTATAGTAGGTCACGACAACTTCATTTCATAATGTCCTTCTCATACAAGTGTACCAAGGTTTATGGAATCTAGCTGGTTTGTTAAAACTTTGACAAACTTTTTCACTTTACAGTCTGTTTCTTTTCTCTTATACTGAAAATGCATATAAGTTGCCAGGGATTTTATTTTGCGGTAGCAGGAAAATGGAGTGTTTGCGGTGGTTTTGATTTTGTGATAGCGCCAGAACAAAAAAGCAATAATGCAGGTCGTATGGAGAAATGATTGTCTGCATTAAAAAATGCTGTATTTGTGTGTCTTTGCCATGGTAAGTACATGACATTGTACTTCCTTTCTCAAACATGTCAGCATTGTGTGAATGTATATTTAGCAATAAGGGGGTGCCGTTGGTACCAGGGGGGAGGATGTTGTAAAATGTTTGCTGTGGTTTTGAGTTTGCGGTGAAGCTGCCACCGCGAAAACCCTGAACATTTCTGCATTTGCAGTAACTAGAGTGTTCTGACTTCTGAGGGACTAATTTTAAAGGATGTCATCTACAACTTTAAATGTTGTAACCTTCATAGCTGTTCTCAGAATACTAAAAGGAATACAAGTATAATGGAACCCACTTTTTGATGCTAATGTTTCAGTAGTAAGCAATGAAACATTGTTTTTGACAATACCATACAATTATGTCCATGTACTCTTTGCCTCCACAGATTGCCTCCAGCAAGGAGTTTTGCAGCCTGAGTGTGAATCAGCTGACTGAGATCATCAGCCACGATGAGCTGGATATTAAAGAGGAGACAACAGTGTGGGAGGCTGTGGTGAGATGGGTGCAGGACAGCAGGGAGGACAGGTGGGTGTCCGTGTTCTATAGATAGATGTTGTGGTTTTAACATCAAACATGTTTGGGGCTGATGTGTTACCAAAAAAGTCCGCTGAATCCACCCTACTCTGTACCTTACAGACTGCACCACCTACCCAGCATCCTCCCTCACATCCGCTTCAACCTGCTGACCTCAGATGACACGGCAGCCATTTTGGAACACCCCCTGGTCACGGAGTATCCTGGGAGTTCTGAGTACATCAGGAATGCAGTACAGAATGGGAACCCCAACCTGAAGCCGAGGCTTGGGCTTACCATGGAGATGGCTCTTCTATTCAATACAGAACGCAGGTCAGTTAATGCATTTCTTAGTCTTCTGGCATTCTATGTCGTTAAGTCTACAAGGCTAGATTTGATATCATTTGTAGTGCATGCTGTGAGTTTGGCTTCATCCCTACAAAAACGTTTGCCTTTGTCATTCAATACATGAATCTCTTGAGTTTGCAATGCCAATGTATTTTATTCCTCTCCAGTTCCACAGAGATCCTATTCATGAACCCTCAGGAAGGGAAGTGCATCAGCTGTAGTTACAAGCCTGGATCCTATCCTTATTACTCACCCATGACAGTCACAAGTGATAACAGCATCTACGCCATGCATATGGAAGCTAAAGAATTAGAGGATGACAATCAGGTGTCCCTTTTTAAGTACAACCATACAAAGAATATGTGGGAAAATGAGGTTATGTCCTCAGTATGTAAGGGGTCGGGAGATGATTTCAATTACTGCAACAATCTCCTTTTAGAAGGTAATGGGTCTTTATACTTCATTGCTGGTATTCGAACATCAAGGAGATTTCTGCAGATGAGAAAGTACAACAGGCAGACGAACATGTGGCAGGAGTGTTCAGAGCTGCAACTTGAAAATGGATGGTACAATTACTGTGTAGCATTATCCTGCGGCCAACACATATATTTCCTCACAAACGAGGAATTGCATTGCTACGACCCAAGCGAGGACAAGTGGTTCAAACGGACTGCACCATGGATCATATCTGAAGTTTGTACAGCCGTTGCCATGGGAACAGAGATTTTCTGCGCAGATAAGGGCTTCACTCAGACCATGGTGTATGACACAGAGTCAGACCGCTGGCAGAAACTGCAAGGCTGGGAGTACCCAGATGAAACTGTTATTCATCTTGATTTCAGTTTTTTCGCACTGGAGAACCAACTGCACGTATTGTTAAGTTATGATAATGACTTCAAAGTCGTAAATCTGGTATATGTGTATGACAGGTCTGCTGATGCCTGGAGAGACTTGAAGGCCACCCTGCCCGATAAGAGGTATGCATCGTATGGTCCTCACTATCCTGTGGCACGTATTTCCCTACCATATCTTAAGGGGGAATAAAACACTTTAAAGCATTAATATGGATGATAGGGACCTACTGAGTACGTATACAGGCACCAGGACTGTAAAATTCCCTTTTTAGTGCATTGAATACTTTGAATAAGCACTTTGATGTTTGATAAAACTTTGCTTCTCATATATATTTTATGGGATATTTTATGACCGACAAGATGTTCCGTGTCTTATTTTAAACAGACACTATATTCTTTATACATATTTTACGGTTATTATTTATGTGTTCAATTTTGAGACTTTATTTCTCTCTTAGTGAAAGTAGGTTTGTATTTTTTATTACCTAAATTGTTAGTCTGACATCTGGCAGCCCTCCGCTAGTCAGGCCATTCAGGACTCCAGTTTTGGACTAAAGACTAAAGTTGACACTCACGCGAGATTTGAATTTACCATATTTACACAACTTTATGGTTCCACTTACAATGTATATATTTTGTATCATTTTTAACCAATAAATATACTGTCATCTCTAGTATAGAACAAGAAAACATCTCCACTTTTACTCCCTATTGCCACTTATGCATGTGAAACTTGGACTCTAAAAAAGTCGGATGAGCTCTCCTGTTAGCTTTCGAGATGAGATGCCTAAGGGCGATCCTAAGTGTTTCACTTCGCCACCGAATTCCGAATGTGGAAATAAGAGCGAGACTGGGTATAGAACACACCATTGTCGATTCCATCAGACTCAGAAGACTAAGGTGGTTTGGTCACGTTGTGAGAAGACCACCAAACACACTAGTCCACAAAGCATACTATCAAGATTTCCAAAAGCCAGGCCACGGCGGAGACCCCCGGAGCGATGGAGGGACCAAATTGCAAAGGACATCGGACAGAGTATCAAGTTGGCGGAGACGAGTGCGAAGAATCGTGCAGTCTGGAGAAATATCACGGAGGGAGCAAGGGGCCAGTCACTGGCCTAGGCGCACTTAGGCATGTAGGCAAATAGACTTATAGAGACAGAAAGTAGTTCATTTGCCAAGTGATATTGTTGTGTCAATACCCTTTGTAAAGGTAACGTTACGTGCAGGTTGACGTCACGTTTCAAAAATTGTCACGTTAGAAAAATATACAAAAATTCGTAACTTTAGATGCAATATAAACCCTCGCCCACTCAAATTAACATCAGATTACTTCATAACGTTACCTAGATTCGCATACGGTCAAGACGTGGCAACATACAAGAAATCGTAAAAAAAAGTCCTTGTAATTCGTGGGGCTTATTTTCACAACACCAGCTCTCAAGTCAACGGCACGTAAAACAGAACATTATATGGTAGGCTTCCTTAGAAATCGGGATGTGAGGGTACTAACTATAGCTACATCTGTTCTAACGCTTAGCGCTAAAATGTGTGGGTAACCAGGCATACTTACCTACCTTTGATCCTGGGGTCATAGCATCATCATCAACATGGCTGCCGCAGACCAAGAACCCCACGTCAGCGCAGTTCTTCCTCGTTCCTACCGAGACGAGAGCTATCTGCACGGGTTTCTTGGAACTGTAGGCGACTTACAGAAAGCTGGGGTACTGCAGGATGTCGTCCTTGAAGTCGAGGGCCGGCGGTTTCCCTGCCATCGGCTTGTTCTGTCCGCGGCCAGCCCCTACTTCAGGGCCATGTTTACATGTGACATGGCGGAAAGTCGTCAGAAGACGGTTGTTTTACAGGTAGGCTTGGCGTGATGTATCGTTAGAATAGAGTGAAACGGGGAACTTCTAAATATGATACGTATTAAAGTGGACATGTAAAATTATGGATGGAAATCTATTGATTACCCCCAACCAAAAATGATGTATACTCTCTATGCCCCCCTCCCCACTTACTGATGCTGTTGGTGTTAAGGGGTTAAAGGTCAACTTAGTGGGACACCTTTCACCGTTTTGAGTCTTTTTTTAAATGGCAGAATGGGATGAAAATTTAAAATATACTTTTCTCTTCTATCTATACCTAATCTCCAAGAAAACCCTACAGTAGCATGATCAGGTTGTACATGTATCAAAAGTATGCAAATAAGTGTAGCCTGTCTAATACTTTGCGATGGCTACAATTTTGATGCTATCTTAAAGTAGGATCTGCTTGGAGTTTTTCTATACCCTGATAATAGTACACATACCTTGTATGATTAACACTTAATGTTTATTCTGTTTTGCTGTTACACCCGACATAAGTCAAGTCTTTTATGCTATCACATTTTTGCAGGGTTTGGATGCAAGCATATTTGCTGAGATCCTGAGTTACATCTACTCGGGAACCCTCCATGTGTCCCTGGACAAAGTTCAGCCCCTGTACCAGGCAGCCGACCTCCTCCAACTGGACTATGTGAGAGACACCTGCAGCAGCTACATGGTCATGAATGTGGAGCACTCCAACTTTGTGGACCTGTACAAGTTTGCTGATGTCTTCTCTTTGAAGGCTATCCGAGCCCGTTGTCTGCATTTGATCAATAGAAACTTTGCTGAGGTAAGCCGAATAGTTTGATTATGCAAGGCCAATGATGGTTGCAATCTGTCATAAAATTCTAGAATAACGAGTTTGTGTGTTTGAAACATATTACAAAACTCTTGTTACAGCTTACAGTTTGTTCCATTTTTTAAGTAAAATGACCTTTTTAGAGAATGTCAAATTCAAATAGCTGTCATAAGAATGATATTAAGGAATAGAACCCCCAATTCGGTGCTAAACTTACAGTTTTAACAAGCCTTTGCCAACTAAGTGCCAACTAACTTTACATACTAAGTGTGTTACGGTTAAACTGGCTATACATATTTTACAGATACAAAGGAACCGCTTCCTTTTGTCATTAGCATATAATCTTTCTTACTTTCTTATAATCATATAGAAATATAACTTCTTGTCTGTCGAAATAGAATTAAGACACAAATATCTGCACCTCCACAGGTTGCCTCTAGTGAAGAGTTCTGCAGCCTGAGTGTGAATCAGTTGACTGAGATCATCAGCCATGATGAGCTGGATGTTAAAGAGGAGACAACAGTGTGGGAGGCTGTGGTGAGATGGGTGCAGCACAGCAGGGAGGACAGGTGGGTTTCATTGTTCTCATTATATTTATTATGCAGAAGAATTTTGTGTCAGTATGTTTATAACATGTAGGTGTCTTTCATGTGCAGTAACTTGGTAATTGTTTGGACACATTGTATGTAGACATAAAATTGATTCTATCGATGACATTGGTGTCATTATCGGAGAACTTCCTAATAAATCCAACCCTATCCTTTACCCTACAGTGGGTGTCAGTGTTCTATAGGTGAATGTCGTGGTTTTAACATGCAATACTAAATAAATGATGATGAAACGTGTGATGAAGGGGCTGCTGTGTTACTAAAAAATCAGCTAAACGCACCCCTACCCTGTACCCTACAGACTGCACCACCTACCCAGCATCCTCCCTCACATTCGCTTCAACCTGCTGACCTCAGACAACACAACAGCCATCTTGGAACACCCCCTGGTCAGGGAGGATCCTGGGAGTTCTGCATTTATCAGGGAAGCTGTGCAGAAGAACCCCGAACTCAAGCCAAGACATGGGATGTCCACAGAAATGGCACTGCTGTTTAATACATCAGTGGGGTTAGTACATACTTTTGTGTTTGCCTTTGAAATCCATCAGCAATCTTACACAGTATCATTCAATTTGGCGACCTTGCAATAAATGCACTTTTAATCTCATTTTAATTTGTACTTAAGGTGCTTAAGGTCATTCCTTATGGAGTAACATGTTTTTTTATAGAACAGCGCATGCAGTGATTTATGTCTCATCCCTGTAGCCCGCTGGGCCAACCTGATTGCCGATTGCCTCATGTGTCAAACAACCTCAGTTTAAGTCATGTAGAGGGGTATGAGTTTCCAGTCCAGTTTTATTGACAGTTTCCGATGCATTTTTTCCATTTCTAGTACCAATGAGATCTTCTTTATAAACCCTCGGGAAGGGAAGTACATCAGCTGCAGTTACAAGCCTGAAGACCTCCCTCATTTTGTGGACATGACAGTCACCAGTGATAACGACATCTTTATCCTGGAAGGTAAATCATCAGAGGATGAGACTCATCTGTCTCTGTTTAAGTACAACCATGCAAAAAATGTGTGGGAAGATGCTGGTATGTCCCTAGTGATTAAGCGACAGAAAAATCATCGGAAGTGCTATAAGTATCTGCTTTATGAAGTCGATCGGACTTTGTATTTGATTCAAATTGATCGAAATTATGGTTGGTCTTTGGTGCAGATGAGAAAGTACAACCAGCACACAAAACAATGGCTAGAGTGTTCACGGCTGCAATTTAACAAACCTTTACATAAGCATGCAGACTTCGTTACATTGTCCTGCGGTTCACACCTCTATTTCCTCACAAGTGAGACATGCACAATGCATCGCTATGATCCAAGTCAGGATCGGTGGAGCAAGCGGACCCCACCGATCGACCTTCCTGATCTCGTTAGGGCCGTTGCCATGGGAACTGAGATTTTCTGCATAGATTATGACTTTACTAAGACTATGGTGTACAACACAGAGTCAGACCGCTGGCAGAGGCTGCAAGGCTGGCCGAACCCGGGAAAGTTTGTTTTTTATTTGCCCAGTCTTTTTGTATTAAAAGACCAGCTGCACGTACTGTTAACCTGTAGAAGCGAATCCCAGAACGGCATCGTACATCAGGTGTATGTGTATGACAGGTCTGCTGATGCCTGGAGAGAGTTGAAGGCGACCCTGCCTAATGAGCATTATGCGTACGAACTGGAATCTTGTTCTCCTGTGGCACGTATATACCTACCATATCTTATGGGGACATAAAACACATTATTTCTTGCATTATTCAATGTTGATGTGCAGGATAAGGACGCATCGAGTGATGGGTAGGGCTTAATAAAGACATGTTGGTTTGCTGAATGTCTTCTCAGTGTGATAGGTCTTGCAGTGGTATATTTCATACTGAAGTAGAAGTTTTACAGAAACGCTTCCTCCTTTCGTATAAGTAAATGCATCTTTCTTTGCGGGACTGCATCGTAAGGTCGCAGATAGGGCCAGGTGGATCTATGCTGGCAGACATTACAGCTAAGGCGCATACTTTTCAGCATTGATGTGTAGTATAAGGATCTAGAGAGCATATTGATATTTTTGTTTAGGTGTCAGGTTTGCCGAATGCCCTCACAGTGTGTGAGACCCTATGGTACATTTTATATCTTTGACCAAACAAAATGCTATTTTTCTTATACATGAGGAACATATTTTTGAACTAACCTAAGTGATGTCATTAATCTTTAAGTCAAACAACTTTATATCTATTGTCATTCTACTTGTGTTCTTTTTTTAGATTGTATGTGTTTCATATAGCGTGCTTATTTTTTTATTTGTTGATCTCTTTACTAGTATATGTGGGTCGAACAACAGTCATAATATCTATAGATTTGTATTCTTTTATTCGAGTCCAAATGTTACCTATGAGTATGATGTGCTTAATTTTGTATTTGCCGATATCTCAGCCTGACTCTTGTTAAAAGAAGTCACTTGCAATGTTATTCGTATTTGTTCACATTACACCAGTTTTACATCTGTTTTTAACAATAAATATTTACTGATTCATATAAAGAGTCATCATTGTGCCATGTGCTATTCTTACGTTTCGGATGTAGCGATTTGAGAATTTGCTATTTCAATGCCTATTGTTATGGTTATCAGGTATACTGTATATTCTTTACAAAGAAATGCCAAACAAGTGGAACGTTAACATTATTCCCGATGTAACCAATCAGCAGATCGTACATCTGATCTTCGGATAAATCGCATCAGGCGATAACGTCCCAGCATTGAGTTCACCGTTATCCGGATCAGTTTGCATATATACGTCGATGTAGGTTAGACATCCAGGTAATAAGATACGCCAAAAATAGTTACTCAAGCAACTGGATATGGTTTTGAAACGGTCAGACGTTTCGGATAGAATCCACTATCCTTCGTCAGTGACGTGAGTTTGCATATATGCCTAAATCGTCAACCACTGCTGCACTGCTAAAGGCATACCAGTCCTGGGTCACTAGTCTTGACAACAAGCAGACATCAGTGGTGTGCGTGTTACTTGCAGATATGTCAAAGGCTTTTGACAAAGTAGACCATGGGATTCTTCTACAGCACCTTGCTACACGCGGTATCCCTGTTCAAATGTTGACTTGGATCAACAGTTATCTGTCTGGCAGGAAACAGCGTGTCGCCGCCAACGGTGAATTCAGCAGCTGGCACGACGTCACTTCCGGTGTACCCCAGGGGGGAGTCTTGTCACCTTACCTATTCCTGGTGTATATGTCCTCTCGAACTGTCAAACACGAAACGACCACCAACATCGGTTATGCTGATGACATTGGATTGTCTCGTTGCATCCCCTGTATCACTGCTGAATCCGACACCACCATGCAGGAAGAGGCTACCCACCTGGACTCATGGGCAACACAAAACAACATGACCATGAATGGCGACAAATCGTACGAGCTTAGGATATGTTTCGCCAGAATACCACCTGACCTCCCTCCACTTACTCTAGGAGGAAAGGAGGTAGCAGTCGTTACATGTGCTCCCTACCTCGGTTTCAAGATCAGTTCCAACCTTAAGTATGACAGCCACATTTCTCACGTGACGGGAAAAGGCTCTCAACGCTTGCACTTCCTACGTCTTCTTGCCATAGGTGGTATGCCAGCTGAGGATTTAACAACAGTATACACAACCCTCATCAGACCGGTACTGGAATATGCAAACGTTGTGTACGTTGGGTGTACCATCTCACAGTCAAACACCCTCGAGGCAGTACAGAAAAGAGCCATGAGGATCATTCAGAGAAACAGTGACTGCACGACTTCCCTCCTGCCAACACTCCAGTCCAGGCGCGAAGTAGCAGCAGTGACACTTATCAACCAGATGCGCGCCAGCGACCATCCTCTACACTACATGGTTACAGGTGACAGGCAACAGCAGACTGGACGCACACTAAGGAACAGCAACCAGCTCACACTACCGGCGTGTCGCACTGAGCGACTTAGAAAGTCGTTTTTGTATCAGGCAACATCTCTGTATAACAAGACTTTGTAGACATTCATTTCCTCTCAATGACAATTGTCTAATGTTCTCTGGAATGACGAAACGCTGACGTCTTTTATTATGTAACTCTATTTTGTAATGAATGTTTTATAATGATACCCTAAGACTGATACTCTCGGGCAAACATACGCCCACAATTGTAATTTGGTTTAGAATTTCAGTTTCATGTACTAAACTGCGAAAACCAAAATAAAGCTCTCTCTCTCTCTCTCTCTCTCTTATCCGTCGGGTAACCTATATCAGTTGCTTTTCAGAACAGGGTATTTAGGTACACAATTTGAAACTAATGTCCGTCAACGTGATATCACAAAATATCCTGTTTTTTAAAGAAATGGATATAGGTTACCCAACAGATAAGGTGAACTAGCGTTGATATCTGCACCACCAGATCAACACTCAACTGTACTTGAACCAGATAAAATCTTCCTCTGCGGCACAGAAATCGATATAAGTTATTCTGGTAAAAACTTCCCAAGATAGCCTGGACCTAGTATCCAGCCGAATTCATAACTCTCTAGTAGTCTATCTTGTCATCTTATACATACTGCTACATTATGTGGGTAATCAGTGTTTGTCTAGTCTCCCTAACCTTTGACCGAAATGTCATTACATCATCATCAACATGGCCACCGCAGACCAAGAACCCCACGTCAGCGCAGTCCGTCCTCGTTCCTACCAAGACGAGAGCTATCTGCACGGGTTTCTTGGAACTGTGTTCGACTTACAGAAGGCTGGGGCATTTCAGGATGTCGGCCTTGAAGTCGAGGGCCGGCGGTTTCCCTGCCATCGGCTTGTTCTGTCCGCGGCCAGCCCCTACTTCAGGGCCATGTTTACAAGTGACATGGCGGAAAGTCGTCAGAAGACGGTTGTTTTACAGGTAGGGTTGACGTGACGTATGGTTAGAATAGGGTGAAACAGGTAACTTTCAAAGATGATACGCATTATAGAGAACATGTAAAATGAGGGAAATCCATTGTTTTCCCTAATTGTTCCTGTGATGTATCCTCTCTGCCCCCCTCCCCACTTACTGATGCTGTTGGTTGTGTTAAGGGGTTAAAGGTCAACTTAACGGGACACTTTGTACCACTATGAGTCAGTATTTTGAGTTTAAAATAAGAATCTATTTCAAATATCGGAAACAGACTACTATACATGCAAGAAGTAGTAGAGAATATATAGATAAAATACTGGTAGCAGAATGAGATAAAAATTAAGATATATGACATTCACGTTATATCTGTACCTAATCTCCAAGCAAATCCTACGGCAGGATTAGGTAGTACATGTATCAAAAGCTGACAAATGAGTGTACTGCCTGTCTAGGACTGTGGATTGGCATACGTTATAATAGGATCTGCTTGGAGATAACCTGATAATAGTACATGTACCTTACGTGATAAACGTTCTGTTGTTTTGTTTTGCAGGGTTTGGATGCTGGCATGATTGGGGAGATCCTGAGGTACATCTACTCGGGAACCCTCCATGTGTCACTGGACAAAGTGCAGCCCCTGTACCAGGCAGCCGACCTCCTCCAACTGGACTATGTGAAAGACACCTGCAGCAGCTACATGGCCATGCACGTGGAGCGCTCCGCCTATGTGGACCTGTACAAGTTTGCTGAGGTCTTCTCTGTGGGCAGTGTCCGGAAACGCTGTTTGCAGTTAATTGCCAAACACTTTACTGAGGTTAGACTTCATATTGGGAGATGTAATATGGAAAAAAAGCCTGACGTAAATTTTGTTCAGTAGCATCTTTATTAGCACTTTGGGTAAAAGTTAGGCGTGACACGTCATTCAGTCTGATCTAACCAGCTCCAATGTACCATGCCTTCAAAGCTTATTTGGTATGCTAAGAAACAGTTATACTGGCTATACATATACATATGTAGAGATTTTTTCTTCTTTCCATAGCATAGGGAAGTTAATAAAAAAATGAACAAAAAGCAGAAACTTTGGAAGAAATACTGTGAATCTAGGACAAAGGATGACTACATTAAATACACGAGGGCGAGAAACCAGGTCAGATGGGCCACAAGAAAAGCGGTCAAAACATATGAAAAGGAGAAAGCGAGAAACATCAAAGGCAATACCAAAATCTTCTGGAAATATGTAAACTCAAAATCCAAAGTGCGCCAAGGCATTCCAGACTTGGAAGATGGATCCTCAGTGGCACAATCGGATACAGAAAAAGCTGAGTTACTCAACAAGTTTTTTGTAAGCACCTTTACTAAGGAAGACCTACAACACATCCCAATACCAACTGAAAGACACTACAATGAAGAGATAACTGACATTGACATTTGTTTCGAGGAGGTCCAACAAAGATTGAAAAACCTCAACCCAAATAAGGCAATGGGGCCCGACAACGTACACCCTAGAGTGTTAAAGGAATTGGCGGACACCCTGGCGGTTCCACTGCAGATTCTCTACGTCAAGACTGTACAAGAAGGCAAACTCCCCGATGCCTGGAAAACCGCTAATGTCACGCCAATTTACAAAAAGGGTTGTAAGAAATCACCCGGTAACTACCGCCCGGTTAGCCTGACCTCAGTAGTAGGAAAAATTCTGGAAGGGTTGATTAGAGACGCCATTGTCAAGCATATGAAGGTAAACAATCTCTTTACACCACACCAACATGGCTTCTTGCCAGGAAGATCTACTACCACTCAGATGTTGGAGTGCTTAGACGAGTGGACAGAGTGGCTTGACCGAGGAACACCCGTTGACGCGGTCTATCTCGACTTCCGCAAGGCTTTTGATTCAGTACCAATTAAGAGACTATTAGCCAAAATACAAAGCTACGGGATCACGGGTAACCTTTTAAATTGGATTGAATCTTTTTTGTCAGGACGGAGACAGAGAGTCTGTGTCAATGGGGAAAAATCAGAATGGGCCGAAGTAACAAGCGGAGTTCCCCAGGGGAGCGTCCTGGGTCCGGTGCTCTTCACTATTTTTGTCAACGACATGCCGGAAATTGTGCAGAGTAAGCTGAAGCTCTTTGCAGACGACACTAAGTTATATAGATCAGTAGTACAAAGGGAAGAATGCAACAAATTGCAGAGGGACCTTCAAGTACTTCAGGACTGGGCAATAAAATGGCAGTTGAGCTTTCATCCCATGAAATGTACAGTAATAAGACTGGGAAAAGGACACCCTGACTACACATACTCAATGTTGGATAATGAGACTCGTACCCTACTAGAATTCACACAACAGGAAAAGGACTTGGGTATTACTGTTGACAAGGAGCTGAGTTTCAGCAAACATATATCCAACATTTGTAATAAGGCAAATCAGATCGCAGGTCTCATATGGAGGACTTTTGCCTATGTAGATAAGGAGGTGTTCCTACTCCTATATAAGTCGCTCATTCGTCCCCAGCTGGAGTATGGGGCTCCTGCATGGTCCCCCTACATATGGAAGCTGGCCCTGGATCTAGAAAGGGTACAGAAGAGAGCAACGAAGAGAGTTCCCGGCCTTAGAAGTCTACCCTATGAAGAGAGACTGAAGGCTCTAAACTTACCTACGCTGGTCTATAGGAGACTTAGGGGGGACCTGATAAACACCTACAAGTTCCTACATGGGATATATGACACTTCATGTCCGTTTGAGTTAAATACGAGCACAAGAACAAGGGGTCACTGCCTCCGGATTAAGAGACAAGCGTCAAAAAGTAACAGAAGATCACACTTCTTCTGCATCAGAGTTGTCTCATGGTGGAACAATCTACCAGAGCCGGTGGTGACATCCCCAAGTGTAAACTGCTTTAAGGAAAGACTAGACAACCACATGAAGAAACACAGCGTGTATTACAACTTTAGAGCTCTGGACGACCCGCAATTACCTGGGATGTCAGTGACTTAGAAAGGAAAGAGCGGCCTAAACTGGAACTGCAGTTCCTACCTGAGCCTGAAGAACTCTACTCTACTCTACTCTACTCATACATGCGTTGTCATGTACATTTTGACAAAAACATTTAAGATACAGATTAATTTACATAATTCCTGTATCTTTTCCTCCACAGATTGCCTCCAGGGAGGATTTTTGCAGCCTGAGTGTGAATCAGCTGACTGAGATCATCAGCCACGATGAGCTGGATGTTAAAGAGGAGACAACAGTGTGGGAGTCTGTGGTGAGATGGGTAAAGCACAGTAGGGAGGACAGGTGGGTTCGGTGTTGTTTTTTTGTTACATATCAGGCTTTTAACATGAAATAAACTTAACTTATTAGGAAGCTTATATTATACCAGGGAAACAGCTTAATACATGCCTATTCTGTATACAGACTGCACCACCTACCCAGCATCCTCCCTCACATCCGCTTCAACCTGCTGACCTCAGACGACACGGCAGCCATCTTGGAGCATCCCCTCGTCAGGGAGGATCCTGGGAGTTCTGGGGGCATCAGGAATGCGGTACAGAAAGGAGACCCTGACCTGAAACCGAGGCATGGGATGTTCACGGAAATGATGCTGCTGTTTAGAGTAGAGTCAGTATATACTTTTTCATATTTTCTTCAGTAGACTTGCTAGGTCTGGAAGAATTCTTGCACATTTGAAGGTCATGCAATACACATTTCTGTGGAATCAATCACTTAAGCCCATTTCTCACGACTGACAAGATTTTATTTGATAGACAACATCAGTGTGTGCCCGAAGAGAAGAATTTGCAGCCCAGTTTTATTGACAGTTTGCAACGTTTTTTTTAATCCTCTCCAGTATCGATGAGATTCTCTTCATGAACCCCAGGAAGGGAAATACATCAGCTGCAGTTATGATGATACTAACTTTGCTGAGGCCTGGGCCATGACAGTTACCAGTGATAATGATATCTACTTGCTGAGTAGTGAATTACATGATAACTACAATGACTTGTCCATGTTCAAGTACAACCATGCGGAGAATGTGTGGAAACATGCGGGTATGTCAGCTGCACCCAATTCGGTGCAACCAGGAGAGATTCGTTTCCAAAAGCTCCTTGTTGAAGTAGATCATTTTTTTTACAACCTTGCCGTTGAAATGGGTGGATCAGTGCATATGAGAAAGTACAACCGGCACACAGACCAGTGGCAGGACTGCTCACAGCTGCAGATTGATGCAGAGTGGAATTTCAGCGTTCCGTTGCTCTGTGGCCCACACCTCTATTTCATCATGAACTCAGAAATGCATCGCTACAATCCGAGCCAGGACTCTTGGTGTGAGCTAACTCCACCAGAACTCATACCAAAAGTCTGTACAGCAGTTGCCATGGGAACAGAGATTTTCTGCACAAATCGTTACTTTACTCAGACCATGGTGTACGACACAGAGTCTGACCGCTGGCAGAAACTGCAAGGCTGGTCAAATCTCGATGTTAAGGTTAAAATGCCCTATCTTTTTGTACTGGGGAACCAACTGCATGTATGGGTGACCTATGATACTGCCTCATCCAATGACTACCTAGTCTATGTGTATGACAGGTCTGCTGATGCTTGGAGAGACTTGAAGGCCTCCATACCTAATGAGGAATATGAGGTACCTTCCTGCGAGTGCCCTGTGGCTCGTGTATACCTACCCTATCTTAAGAGGGCTTAAAACACATCTCATCTTATGCTTTTCAACGTTACTATATTGCATCGGGACCCAGAGAACTTTCAGATTACTTTTTTGTGTAGATCTGAGATTTTGCTTAATACTCTCATAATGGGGAAAACTATGATACAAACATTGTGCCTCTCTTACAGAATATGGATATTTTTATATTACAGACCAGATGCGTTTTGAAATCTAACTGCAGTAAGACACATTTTCTTGATCTCTTACAATTATTGTAATTTACATTTATTCTAGATTTTATCTTTTCCTATAGTGTACTTATGTTACTAGTACTAGTTATTTTTTTATCCCCTTTTATGTTAATCTAACCAAGGTGAACTTTTAGCAGCCCTCCACGTACAGGCCAGGCCCTTCAGTAAGTGACTCCATCAAGCTCAGGACTTTTGCTTAATACTCTTATAATGGGAGAAACTTTTATACAAACATTGCGCCTCTTTTATAGAATAGGGATATTTTGTTATTACAGACCAGATGTGTTTTTTGAAATCTAAAGGCAGTAATTAGAAAGACACCTTTTATTGATCTCTTATGATTATTGTAATTTACATTTATTCTAGATTTTATCTTTTCCTATAGTCTACTAATGTCACTAGTTCTGTTTTTTAATCACCTTTTATGTTAATCTAACCAAGGTGAACTTTTAGCAGCCCTCCACTGACCAGGCCCTTCAGTAAGTGACTCCATCGAGGACTTTTGCTGACAATTTTCAAGTTAGGCATGTAATTGGAAATTTACCCATGGTTTGAGATTGCACCAGCTTATGAATACAGAGTAAAGTTTAACATATCGTACACGACATTGGGAGGTACCCGTATTACTATTAACACCAGTTTATGTTTCCATTTACAATGTTTAACAATAAATATATACTGATAGATACAAAAACTTGCCCTTTTGATTTGATTCGATTTATTGAGATTGCGAACAATACGATACACGTGGGTATTGCCAAGTGCTATTGTTCCAAGGCCCGTGGTGTAAGGGTAATCGGGTCAATGCCATGTTCCAAGAAAATTGAAAGAAAGAAATATAACGTTAGTGCCACGTGCACTGTGAGCCCATCAGCTGACCCAGCAACTGATTACGAGACAACTTTGCATAGACATTTGGCCAAGACTTGGCAACATGACCAAAAAATCACAAATCCTCCTTCTTGTTACTTGGTGATTTGTGCTCTACCAAATCTATATTCAAGTTAATGGAACCTTCCTACTAGCATTCTTCCTGCTTGAGATATGATGGCTGCGCTAATACTGCTACATTATGTGGGTATTCAGTGTTTGTCTAGCCTAACTACCCTTTGACCCTCGGGTCATACCATCATCATCAACATGGCCGCCGCAGACCAAGAACCCCACGTCAGCGAAGTTCTTCCTAGTTCCTACCAAGACGAGAGCTATCTGCGCGGCTTTCTTGGTTCTGTGGGCGAACTACAGAAGGCTGGAGCATTTCAGGATGTCGTCCTTGAAGTCGAGGGCCGACGGTTTCCCTGCCATCGGCTTGTTCTGTCCGCGGCCAGCCCCTACTTCAGGGCCATGTTTACAAGTGACATGGCGGAAAGTCGTCTGAAGACGGTTGTCTTACAGGTAGGACTGGCGTGATTAGTGGTTAGATTAGAGTCAAACAATTACCGATTAAATGTGCTATGTATACTAGAGAACACATAAAACAATTGAAACTATTGATTTATCAATTCAACAAATGTTAGAACTTCCCTTCGATGTGTCCCTCGCTATGCCCCCCTCCCCACTTACTGGCCTCATTGGTATTTAGGGGCCGTTATAGGTTAACTTTACGTGCCACACATAATCATTATGAACATCCATTTTAACTATAACAGAATGCTATCATAAACATACTACTATATGTTCAAATAAAGATTATGTAGATGAAATGAAAGAATGTGATGAAATTCGACAGTCCTATAAGAATTTCTGATACATGTATATTTTATGTCAAACTGCTTTTTCTATAATCAAGAAAGAAAAGGGCTGTTCAAAGAGGCCATCAAATTCCACCCAAACTTCCTCAAATTCACTGACAAAAAGAAAACAGTTCTCCTTTTAACATCACAAAACCTACACATAATAGAAAAGGTGGGATCTTTCATCTTCCACTGTCTTCGAAAAAGGAGTCGAACCCAATAACCCAGGATTCAGGATCTAGAGTTAGCTTTCACTAGTTTTAGACTAGAGTACACTTGTGATATTGTATTTTACACACTTTTTGAATCTTTTATGTTACCTGCAATTAGCCCACGGGCAAGGATTTGCAATAAAACTTGTTGAGTAACGGTATATCAAGGAGGTTATATAACCTCATTGGGTATATCCTGTGGATAATGATACACTATATAGCATACGTTGAACAATTTTATGTTACATTATATTGTTTTGTAGGGTTTGGATGCAGGCATATTAGGGGAGATCCTGAGTTACATCTACTCGGGAACCCTCCATGTGTCCCTGGACAAAGTGCAGTCCCTGTACCAGGCAGCCGACCTCCTCCAACTGGACTATGTGAGAGACACCTGCAGCAGCTACATGGTGAAATACATGAAAGTGGAGCACTTCAACTGTGTGGACCTGTTCAATTTTGCTGATGTCTTCTCTCAGAATATTATGCGGAAACGCTGCCAGCAGTTGATCCTTAGACACTTTACTGAGGTCAGTCTTTATAATGAGTTACTAGTAGGCAAGTGTCCCAAATAGTAATCAATATTGACTGCTGACCAAAATGAATAACATGAATATATTTCACTTTGTTTTTATATTCACAAACTGCGATGGAGACCAGAGAACTACAGAAGTACAGCATTATATTTTGAGAAATGAAGCATTTAGGTTTGTAATATTTTGGAGGAAAATCGACCCATTAGAGTACTGTAAATGCAGAAATGTTCGCGGTGGTTTGATGTTTTCGGTTTTCGCGGTGGCTGCTTCACTGCAAATCGAAAACCACCGTGAACATTTTTCCATGGCTGTAAGAGACTACAGTGCATGGTGTTGACGCGAACTTAAAACCACCGCAAAAAGTTCTTTTTCCTGCTACGCGAAATTAAATCCCGTCAAACTTAAATGCATTTACAGTATTTGAGGAAGTTATCCAATTTTTATGAGCATTTTTGTTAGCGAAGGTTATGTGCAACAGGTAGTTCAGTGTGATATAACCAGCTGCAGTCATGCAAAATGCATGCAATGCTGATGTTTTACTCCGATGTGGGAGGGGGGGGGGGGTTATACCAGCAAATTGAATGTGGATACAAATACAAAGCGTTTGCTACTTCTTTTGACCCACGTATAGCTGTATACACAATCAGGGCTCGAAATACCACATATGCATATGCAGCTCATTGCAGGTAAAATTGGAGATGTGTAAGTATTTCTGGTGTCTACCTGCAACTAAGCTGCACTGGTCCATGTACTGGTTTTTATACGTAAATGTTCTAGGTGTAGGTGCATGTGGATTGTTCTTAGCTGCATTTGCTGTTACCACCTACAAAGTATAAAAGAAAAAAATAGCAATGGTTCCTGAACAATTTTTGGTATGATCCATAAGACCATACTTCCTAAATGAAGAATGGTGCAGATAAAATTTTGTCTGATGCAGGTAATTTTCAATGTTACCTGCACCACTGCAGGTATACAGAAAAAAGTATTTCAATCCCTGACAATACATGTAAACCAGGATAGAGGCACTTTCCTGCAGTACCTTTGAACATGTACTTGTACTTCGCACCTCCTCAGGTTGCCTCCAGTGAGGAGTTTTGCAGCCTGAGTGAGAGTCAGCTGACTGAGATCATCAGCCATGATGAGCTGGATGTTAAAGAGGAAACAACAGTGTGGGAGGCTGTGGTGAAATGGGTGCATCACAGCAGGGAGGACAGGTGGGTGTCACTGTTTTAGAGGTACATCCTAATAGTTTTCATCTGAAATAAACATATTTTATTAACTTCATGTTTCACCAAGATGTTACTAAGAAGTCAACTGAACCAACCTTTATTCTGTACCCTCATGCCAACCCTCCCCTGTACCCTACAGACTGCAGCACCTACCCAACATCCTCCCTCACATCCGCTTCAACCTGCTGACCTCAGACGACACGGCAGCCATCTTGGAACACCCGTTCATCAGAGAGGATCCTGGGAGTTCTGAGGTCATCAGGAATGCGGTAAAGAAAAGGAACCCGAACTTGAAGCCAAACTTGAAGCCAAGGCTAGGGCTTAACATGGAGATGGCTCTTCTGTTCAATTCAACAGACCGGTCAGTAAATGAAATCCTTTTTTTTTGTCTGACTTTCCAGGACGTTAACTGTCATGTACTGAAGCTTGATTTGATATCATAAGAAGTGCATGCTGTGAGTTCGACGTCATCCCTAAGAAAATGTTTGGCTTTGTTGTCCAGTATCTCTTGAGTGTGCAATGTATGTTATTCCTCTCCAGTTCAAACGATATCCTCTTCATGAACCCACTGGGAGGGAAGTATATCAGGTGCAGTTATAAGCCCAAAGACCTCCCTCGTGTCATAGCCATGACAGTCACAAGTGACAACAACATCTACCTCCTGACCAATAAGCAAGAGAGTGACGAGCAGTTGTCCTTACTTAAGTACAACCATGCGGGGAACGTATGGGAAGATTCTGGTATGTCCTCAGTATCTAAGTGTCTGAGGCTGGAAAAAGATTTGAGATACTACAATAAGCATCTTATTGAAGTTGATGGGATCTTATACTGTCTTGATGTCAATGGATCCGGAGGCGTGATATGGATGATTAAGTACAACCAGCACACTGACCAGTGGCAGGAGTGTTCACAGCAACTTGACAGTACTACATTCGACTACTATGTAGCATTGTCCTGTGGCTCATACCTCTATTTGCTTACAAGCAAGGAGCTTCATCGCTACGACCCGAGCCAGGACCGTTGGTGCAAGCGGACCCCACCAGGGAACATTCCTGAAGTCTGTACAGCAGTTGCCATGGGAGCAGAGATTTTCTGCACAGACATGGACTTAACTCAGACTATGGTGTACGACACAGAGTCAGACCAATGGCAGACACTGCAAAGCTGGCCAAACCCAGGAAACTTTGATATTGATGTTATTCCCAAGCTTTACATTCTAGAAAACCAGCTACACCTACTGGTCAGCTGTTCTACTGACTCCAAGGATGGATACAGAAACCTAGCATATGTGTATGACAGGTCTGCTGATGTCTGGATAAGCTTGAGGAAAATCATGACTGATACGGAGTATTCTGCGCGTGGTCCTCATTTTCCTGTGGCACGTATATACCTACCACATCTTAAGGAGACATAAAAATACATACTTTCTTACGCTTTTCATCATCAGCGCACAGATTTAGGATGCATAGAGTGCCGGGCAGGGCTGATCGATAACATTTTTATTTGATCACAGGTTTTCCTGAATATGTCAACAATGGGATTTGTATCGTATTGCTGGATTTAATACCTAAGTGGAAATATTACAGAAATGCTTGCATCGTTTTTCTTCTTATGTCTTAAATCTAACAACAGTAATTGCCAGACTTGCTGACATCTTAGTAAGTTTACCCCCGTGGTATTTGGTGAGGGGGATGTGGGTAGAGGGGTGGGGGGAGTCCCAGTGGACTATACAGCAGGGCACATAGACTGAGACCTTATTTCTTTAAATTATGGAACTTTTACCATTATTTCATATCTAATTCTAAATGTATCTTATACGCAGTTTTTTTTTCTGTGGTGCCGTCGCCAGATATGGCATTTGCTGTTAACGTTTGTTTACAAAGCCATTTGTAAAGTTAGGCACATTAAATTATATACATGTATTTCCAGATACAATGAATATCCTTTTGTATCATTTTTGAAGAATAAATGTTTACTGATGGAAAGATAGTCGTCGTTTTGTTCTATTCTGTTTGACGACCAATTTTACTTTAAAGAGGGTCATGATTAGATTGTGTCACGATAACTCATATGAAAACTTTTTTAGGAATTTTCTCAAAGTTGAAGGCCTCAGCACAGCAAAAATCACTGCATTATCACATTTATTGCGAAACATCTATTTTCAACAACATTGAAATGCAAATACGTACTCAGTAACATCAGATTAAAAGAAAAAAAAGCAGCGTGATATTAGTTCTTCTAGTTGAAGCTATCAGTGGGGCCAAATATCTTGGTAATATTAACATACAGCAAGGCATACAAACATGGTACCGACATACTACATCATCATCATGGTCAAACAAGTATGTAATGGGGACATATTTTCACTTTTAAACCAACACTCAAGGAACGACAGACATATAAACTTTCTATCAGCGGTACAGATATCGACATTTACATCTTATGGTAGTCATCCTTCCACCTCGAGGAATGATGGAAGCTCTCTTACTGTTGCATTATGTGGGTAATCAGTGTTTATCCAGTCTGCCTACCCTTTGACCCTTGCGTCATACCATCATCATCAACATGGCCGCCGCAGACAAAGAACCCCACGCCAGCGCAGTTCGTCCTCGTTTCTACCAAGACGAGAGCTATCTGCGCGGGTTTCTTGGAACTGTGAGTGACTTACAGAAGGCTGGGGTACTGCAGGACGTCGTCCTTGAAGTCGAGGGCCGGCGGTTTCCCTGCCATCGGCTTGTTCTGTCCGCGGCCAGCCCCTACTTCAGGGCCATGTTTACAAGTGACATGGCGGAAAGTCGTCAGAAGACGGTTGTTTTACAGGTAGGATTGGCGTGACGTGTGAATGGAATAGAGTGATACAGGAAACTTTTAAGCATGCTACGTATTACAGAGAACAAGTAAAACCGTTGTGATTCATTGTTTAACAAAGTTCAATCGCAACTAGAGGTCACTGTTTCATAATCTCCGAGCAGATCTTGCGTGGCACAAGACAGTGTCATAAGCTGGCGAAGGAGTTAATCTGTAAATTGGACAATTTATTCCTCTGCTAGCTAAACTCCTTCCCCAGCTTATGATACTGCCTTATGCCACGCAAGTTCTGCTTGGAGATTAACTGTTTCAAACCATTAACCTGATAGTTAATAGTTTTGAATCTACCAAATGGTGCCTAATTATGCGTCTGCCAGTGCTGTTATGCACAACAAAGGAGTTGACTGCAAGACTGTACCTCACACTTCTGTGCGAGAAGTCACAAGTCTGGTTTATTGATAGCAGAAGACTATTCATATTCAAGTCCCACCTCCTTCTCTCCAAGCAGAGGTTAGTGGGGGAAAATCATGATAAATTTCTTCTTCTTTATACAATACTCTGTGTGTTGAGTCATTTCTTTATCCTTCCTAACTGAATTCATGCTGAATGCAACTTTCTTTTAGCCAATTTTTTTAGGGTTTGCACACTGACATCAGTTTTTGTGTTCTTTTGTGTTTTTGAGGCCTAATGATAAATGTTACAACTTGTAATATCATATTTCCCTGCAGGGTTTGGAAATGGGCGTGTTTGAGGAGATCCTGAGTTACATCTACTCGGGAACCCTCCATGTGTCCCTGGACAAAGTGCAGCCCCTGTACCAGGCAGCCGACCTCCTCCAACTGGACTATGTGAGAGACACCTGCAGCAGCTACATGGCCATGAACGTGGAGCGCTCCACCTGTGTGGACCTGTACAAGTTTGCTGATGTCTTCTCTGTGGATATTGTGCAAAAGGCTAGTCTGCAGTTGATCCATAGAAACTTTGTTGAGGTGGGTCTGCTACTTAAATTGTAGGTTACTTAATTTTGTACTTCTGTCTCATGCATGGGCCTTTAGAATCTGTCATAGAATTATCAAGAAATCCATTTGTTTGTTAAAACAATTAGGAAAGAACAGTTGCATCTTTTGCATTAGTGGAGTTAGCTTTTAATTATTTTAGAGCATGTCATCTTCTAGTACAAGTTTGAATTTCATAATCTTCATAACTGTCCTCAGAATCACTTTCCAGTGTTTATTTTTTTAGTCCATGTACATGTACTCTTTACCTCCACAGGTTGCCTCCAGTGAAGAGTTCTGCAACCTGAGTGTGAATCAGCTGACTGAGATCATCAGCCACGATGAGCTGGATGTTAAAGCGGAGACAACAGTGTGGGAGGCTGTGGTGAGATGGGTGCAGCACAGCAGGGAAGACAGGTGGGTGTCAGTGTTCTTCTTTTGTCACATATGGCGATCTTAATTCGTTTATATGGATGACATCCACTGGGAACTCCCAAAACTGATGCAATTGTGCAAGTTTGACCCCAAAAAGTTTCTTTCATTATGAGGAAACATAATCTAGTAATGAGCAATAGATTCTTCTTTGACTTTGGAATATTCTATGACATCAGTATATATTTTCCGTTTTTGCAATCCACGGCATGTATTTGCATATTTTGAAGCTGCTCTGTACGATTTACACTGTATAGTCGAACATTTTTTCAAACTATTTTTTGAAACATCCGAAAATTGATTCAGGCGGGGATGTCATGGCTTTTAACAAGAAATAAACTTACTGTAAATGCATTTAAGTTTGTGGGGATTTAATTTTGCGGTAGCACCATGCACTGTAGTAACTTACTGGCATGGAAAAATGTTTGCGGTTGGTTTTAATTCGCGGTGAAGCGTCCACCACAAAAACCGCAAACATAAAACCACCACGAAAGATTCTGCATTTACAATAACTTATCAGAAGCTTATGTTATAAACTTATACCAGGGAATCAACTAAATCCATCTGTACCCTACAGACTGCACCACCTACCCAGCATCCTCCCTCACATCCGCTTCAACCTACTGACCCCATACAACATGGTGGCCATCTTGGATCACCCCCTGGTAAGGGAGGATCCTGGGAGATCTGCCATCAGGAATGTGGTAAAGGGGACATCCAACCTGAAGAAGAGATTTGGGATGGAGACACTGGAAATGGCTCTACTTTTTGCTGATAGGTGTGTAGGAAGCCTCTATGACCTCTGCCATGGGTCATTCATTTGTTTGTATGTTCATTCATCTGTGAGTGAGTGAGTGAGTGAGTGAGTGTGTGAGTGAGTGAGTGAGTGAGTGAGTGAGTGAGTGAGTGAGTGAGTGAGTGAGTGAGTGAGTGAGTGTGTGTGTGAGTGAGTGAGTGAGTGAGTGAGTGAGTGAGTGAGTGAGTGAGTGTGTGAGTGAGTGAGTGAGTGAGTGAGTGAGTGAGTGAGTGAGTGAGTTAGAAGAAATAAGTACAGCGACATGACTTTCTGCCTTATCAGTCAGTGTCAGTACATGTTACATGCACAGTACTTAGTCCTCCACTTAACCCAACTGCAAAGCAACTGTAGTACTGCTCATTTTTGCCTTGCATGAAACATAAAGTGTGTAAAGGTCCCAGTTGTTTCACCATTAACTGTAAATTTCAACCCATTGGCAATGGTTCCTCTTGGTTTTTGCAGTAGCCGCTTACCACGAAGTCATGGCACTATGAATAGGAGCATTGTATTACTAATTGTACTTCAGATAACCTACTAACATAGAACGTGAAATAATGTCTTCACAAAAATAGAAAATACAGGTATCAAAATGTGAAATTACAATAAAGTTTTATTGATGACTTACAGTGTATTGTCCTCTCTACAGAACAAAAGAAATGCTGTGGATTAATCCAGAGGAAGGGAAGTACATCAGGTGTCACTATGACATATCACCATTTATAGGAGCAGCTACCAGTGATAATGACATCTTCATCCTGGCTGAAGGTTCACGCAAAAAGCATGCCCTGTTTAAGTACAACCATGTCGGGAACAAATGGGAACAGAAGTCTTCGTTACGAAGGGACCTCGTGGACAGTGATGATCTACATTTATTTGAGAACCTTATTGAAGTCGATGGACATCTTTTTTACCTCCTGTTGACATCATCAGTGGTGGTGTTGAAGAAGTACAACCAGCACACAAACAAGTGGCAGACATGTTCCACTCCTCAGCATGATGGCCGGTTTAACTATTGTGCGGCAGTGTCCTGCAATCAGCACATATATCTCTTTAAAGACAACGACATACAGTGTTACAACCCAAGGGCAGACCAGTGGTGCAGGAAAACTGGCTCGAACTACATTCCGAAAGAGAATAAAGCTGTTGCCATGGGAACAGAGATCTTCTGCACAGATATGTTTTTTGACAAGACACTGGTGTATGACACAGAGGCAGACAGCTGGCATGAGCATCCGGGATGGCAGAAGACAGGTTATGGCATTGAAAACATCACTCTCTTTGCACTCGAGAACAAGCTGCATGCAGTGGTAGATGGCTGGGTTGACCCAGGTACAGACGGGGCCAGAAGAGTAGACCAGGTGCTCCTGTATGACAGGTGTGAAGGTGTTTGGAAAGAGTTGTCTGTACTGCCTGAAGGACGTTGGTTTATGTATGTTCCGATGTTCCCAGTGGCCCGTATGTACCTGCCATATCTGAACACACAGGGTGCAGCTAGCACACAGGGCACACAGAGTGAATAGCGTCAACCACTAGAGCTCTTGTGTATGGTTACTAATTTGTTCGAACTTAAGACAAACCATTGTACTAAGGGATTATCCTGGAAGGCATCACCTGCTCTGTACAAGGAAATGAGGTAGATACCGTAATGCCTAGTTAAAGGCAGTCTTGGCTGAGACAGCCTTTTGTTTGACCAAAGGAAGGAGAGCTGTGAGTCATGAAAATTTTGTTGTGTTGCCAATTTCTTGGCCGTCTCCCTTGTACTTCTGAATATTGTTTCCACTCCAAATTTAGAATGCAATGAAAGCATAGTTTTGCTTTCACCATTAGATTAAAAAAACCTCTACACTATTGAGTGCATGGTTCAGCCTCCATTGTATACACCAAGGCCCTGAACAGCTTCTCTCACATCCAAACTGAAGGGCTGACTTGTGGAGAGTATTTAGCAGTAAGGAAAGAACAATGTAGTATCAGCAGTTACTTATTTCGTAAGTTATTTATATATTATGCAGTTATTTTTACATGGAATAGATCACAATGCCATTAAGTAAGGTCTAACTGATGCTCTGTTTTCTTTTATTTGTTTCATTTATCTATTTTGATTTAGTTTTTCCACTTTAATTACTTTTATTTCCTTATCATCTCATATCTTATATAAGTAGAAATTCATGATATTTATCAGCGTATTTCTTGTGAGTTGTACCAAGTAAATGTTTTCTTCAGTTTTTATTGGAATCATGAGATCATGAAGTTAATGTGCTCTGGTGTCTTGTGGACCCTATTTCTTTTTCACCGAAAAAGATTTTTCTTTTTCTAACAATCAATACATGATGAAAATGTCGTCTCTTTGTCTTTCTCGGCACAACAAACCCAAAGCGACATTCGTAACATATTCTACATCTATAGTACATACATAAAAGTAAGTGGATACAGAAGACAGAAGGAGTAACAACAAGGAAAATGAATATTAATAACAAGCTACAAGGGCCTTAGAAAAAAATGAGCTAATGGTACAGATTGTAATATACGCATACTTGGGCCCACCAAAATGTCATTGAGGTATGAACTGACAGAATGGAAGTTTAAGACATCCTACACCTCCAGACGCGTAGATCAAATCCATCTATATCTAGCAATATTGACCATGATAAGAGTGAGCATTGCAGCTGCGAAACATATTTCTATCGCTAGAGGCCCTCGTTGACATGTGGTTCATGTATCACACAGTACAGGGGCGTATTAATGAAACCCTATAGTTAAGACTTAACTCAATGATTAACATACAGTCCAATCTGCACTACTATCACTTTTTCTACTACCGCTACTACTATCACTTTTATTACTGTTACTAGGACTACTTCTACTACTAACAGTTACTACTACTACTATCTCTGCATAAGGACTAAATCACCCTGTATATGACAGTAGCTACTCAAGGGACTTTACATAAGAAAATGGTCACAGCAAACAGGTGGGCAATGTAGACAGGTTGATTCCCAAAGTGTTGTCGATATTAAACAAAGAAACAAAAAAGCTACATTATGTGGGTAATCAGTATTTGTCTGCCAACCTTTGACACTGGGGTCATACCACCATCATCAACAACAACATGGCTGCCACTAATCAAGTAGCCAAGGTCAGCCCGGTTCGTCCTCGTTCCTACCAAGATAGGAGCTATCTGCACGGGTTTCTTGGAACTGTGGGCGACTTACAAAAGGCTGGGGTACTGCAGGATGTCGTCCTTGAAGTCGAGGGCCGGCGGTTTCCCTGCCATCGGCTTGTTCTGTCCGCGGCCAGCCCCTACTTCAGGGCCATGTTTACAAGTGACATGGCGGAAAGTCGTCAGAAGACGGTTGTTTTACAGGTAGGGTTGGCGTAACGTGAAGTTGATATAATATAGTGATACAGAGAACTTGCAAATATTTCAAACGTCACATAGAAAATGTAAAGTATGGAAATCCATTGTTAACCGAAGCCAACAAAATTATGTTAAACCACCTTGGTTTAACCTCCATGGTTAAACTTTCCTTTGATGTTTCACAAACTCCTCACTTACTCCACGCTATCTAGGGGTTAAAGTAGCTGGGTTAAAGTTAAACTTCACTGGCCTCATATTGTTATTATGGGCAGGATTTTTTAAATCAAAAGCCGATGGCTCAGAATTATTAGTTAACATTGCATATGTGCAAATACTAGTACATGTAGGCTTATTAGCAGAATAGGATGAAAAATTTGATCCACAAAGTGACAAACTTGTGACATATTTCCCTGCTGTATCTAGTTAATTTCAAAACGATGGTACCTTATGTGGTTAATGGCTGAACAGTGTTATGTTATATCCTTTACAGGGTTTGGATGCAGGAGTGGTTGAGGAGATCCTGAGTTACATCTACTCGGGAACCCTTCATGTGTCCCTGGACAAAGTGCAGCCCCTGTACCAGGCAGCCGACCTCCTCCAACTGGACTATGTGAGAGACACCTGCAGCAGCTACATGGCCATGAATGTGGAGCGCTCCACCTGTGTGGACCTGTACAAGTTTGCTGATGTCTTCTCTGTGGACATTGTCCAAAAAGCTTGTTTGAAGTGTATCAATAGAAACTTTGTTGAGGTGGGTCTGATATTTTGATTGTAGGTCACTTCATTTGATTACTTCCCCCTCATACAAAGACGGTTGTCTTGAAATTCAAGACGAACAACTTTGAGTGAAGAATGACTTTGTGTGTCACACAATTGTTGTAAAAGTCAAGTTTGTGCATTTTTTCATTATCAGAGTTACCTAATCTAAGTGCATGTCATCTACAAATTTAAATTTCATAACCTTAATAGCTGTCCTTGAAAATGTATAAAGGAACTTGATTATCAGTGCCATTTATGTATTCTCTGCCTCCACAGGTTGCCTCCAGCGAGGAGTTCTGCAGCCTGAGTGTGAATCAGCTGACTGAGATCATCAGCCACGATGAGCTGGATGTTAAAGAGGAGACAACAGTGTGGGAGGCTGTGGTGAGATGGGTGCAGCACAGCAGGGAGGACAGGTGGGTGGCAGTGTTCTTCTGTCCTTAGATATCTAGCTTTTGAAATGAAGTAAACTTAGTTCATTAAGAGCTGATGAGATACTATGCTATCGGCTAAATCTGCACCTTCACTATACCCTACAGACTGCACCACCTACCCAGCATCCTCCCTCACATCCGCTTTAACCTGCTGACCCCGTACAACATGATGACCATCTTGGATCACCCCCTGGTCAGGGAGGATCCTGGGAAGTCTGCCGTCAAGAACGTGGTAAAAGAGACTTCCAACGTTAACATGAAGAGGAGGATCGGGATGGACACAATGGAAATGGCTCTGATTTTCTCTGAAAGGTCTGTGTAAAATAAATACGGGCACATACCCTTTCCTATCAATCAGTATCAATGTCAGTGATTTTAAGTTAATTTTCCTTATCATTGAATCAGGTCATACCAAAGACTTTAAGACTTCATCACTTATTAGAAAGTGTATGGTACTAGTAGTTGAACACACACTCTGCTGTAGTTACTTGTCTAGCTTAAAGACCAACCCCGTACTATAAAACCACCCAATAAATTCGGCTAACGTAAACTACTAGAGCTCAGTCTTCTGTTCACTGTGGTGGAGTTCACATGGGGAAGGCTGGCTGAGACGGCTGACCAACACACCTTATTTTCAATTCAATTTTGATATTAGGATACTACATTAGGTATTAAAGTATGATTATACATAAAGCTTTACCTAACCCAGAATATAAAGTAATGAAAATGCTGGCTTGTCTTACTCTGGTACTGTGAGACATACCTGACAGTTACATGTACAGTCTACATAGCCCCTGTTGGTACACTTGCAAACAGACACCACATTATTAGCCATATTTCTAGACACATAAATATCAGAGCTAATTCAGTTATAAGGAAGATTTTCAAGTTGCAATCATGTGTAGATACAAAAAGACATTTTGATACAAAGTTGGCAAAGCAGACTTGAAAGTTTCAATTTGAACACAAGGTTGGTTCCCAAAATTCGAAAGTTGCTGTTATTAGGACCTCGATTATGTAACTTTGTTACAGCTATCTGGATCATTCTGCAATGTTTGATAGTGTTTCCTTGAAAACCAGTAGAGAAAATATTTGAATTTTTGACCAGTATTTTATGCTAATCTGTCCCTGCCTATGTTTCCAGTGTGTAGACAGTCTGAGATTTTTATTAGTTTATGTATTTATAGGGGTCAATTCACCCCTCTAGCTGCTGGGATGGTCACAGTAGGGAGTACTTCCTTAGTGCTGTGCCCAGGGCACTCCTGTTTGGTCTTTAAGACTTTAGTAATGGAGGTGCGCACTGACCCTGTACACAGAATGTTTTTGGAGGGATTTTAGCAAAGTTGATTTAATGTGACTGATCATAAAATGCATCTCACCCTTTACAGAACAAACGAGATGCTGTGGATGAACCCAGGGGAAGGGAAGTACATCAGGTGTCAATACAACATATCTCCAGTCGCTGGAACAGTTACTAGTGATAATGATATCTACGTTCTGTCTGAAGTGTCCAGCAAGAAGCATTCCCTTTTTAAGTACAACCATGTCAAGAACAATTGGGAACGTAAGCAATCAGTAAGTAGGTTAGACCCATCGGACGACTCTACACCGACTGACTACCTTATGGAAGTCGATGGACAACTTTTTTACCTCACTGTGCTTGACCCTAAAGTGGTGCTGAAGAAGTACAACGAGCACACAAACAAGTGGCACAGCTGTCCCACACCTCAGCATGATGGGTGGTTGGAATGGACTGTGGCGGTGTCCTGCAATCAGCACATCTATCTCCTTACACCAGCAGAGATACATTGTTACGACCCAAGAGAGAATCACTGGTGCAAGAAAACCCAGTCAGATTACTCAGAACGCAGTTAGGTATTACACGGATAACGCTGTTGCCATTGGAACAGAGATCTTCTGCACTGACTCTGACCTAGACAAGACATGGGTGTACGACACAGAGGCCGACAGCTGGTCTGAGTTTCCAGGGTGGCTGAAGGCAGATATAGGAATAGATTACATCACTCTATTTGTAATCCAAAACACGCTGCATGCAGTGGCAGATGGCTGGATGGAAGGGACTTCTGCTGAGTCAAGAAAAGCCCAGCGAGTGTTTGTGTATGACAGGTCTGAACGTGTTTGGAGAGAGTTGTCTTTCTTGCCTAAAGGACGTTGGTATATGAATGATCCAATGTTCCCAGTGGCTCGTATGTACCTGCCGTATCTGAACACACAAGGTGCAGCTGGCACAAATGGTGTATAATGTCAACTCTTACTATCTTAGATTTGTTGGATGATGATGCTACCAATAAAGTTCAAGGTTTTTGCCGGTTGGTGTAGTTCAGTAATAGCTTTTCTTACTAAACATTCCATTTCTTGTACATCTGGAAAAAGTCAGTGAGATTTAGCACAGTTTCGGATGATTTTAATAACGGCAGTGTTACGATTTTACTGACGTTAATTCGTGACAGCCTTTTCTGTGACAACATGAGTGCCGTGAGCCATGAAACTTTGGTCATGGTTTTGTTTTCATGGTTTTTGCTTTGATGTTCCACTGCAAGTTCATGGTGCCATGACTATGACAAATTATGTCTCCCTTGTGCAAGTACTCACTGCAGAATTCCTTTGACTTTTTTCCATGCTGTTAGTTTTTTAGGGAATAGGCAGCTTTGCCATTAACTTGAGTCTAACGAATGTTCTGCATTCTTGTATTTTTCTTAAATTTAGTTTACATACTTGTTTTTTCCTCTCTTATATCTTAGCCTCATTACAGTACATATTCATGTTGTTCCTCAATGAGTAACTGCCTTTTCTGTTAGTGTGAGTCAAACACCATTGTATACCAAGTGAATTTCTTCTGCACATTTTAGTGGAGTTATGAGATTATAAAGTTTCTTGTGAACACAGATGTTCTGGTGCCTTCTTTACATTATCTCTTATTCACTCAACCCGTTCTCCTGTGCAGAGGGGACCAAAGTTGTCTCAAAACTCTGGAACATCAGGAGTTTGAGACGACTTTTGTCCCCTCTGCACAGGAGAATGACTCAACATTACCTCTCTATATCCAACAGTCAAAAATGCTGAAAACACATCACACTCACAGTCATCTCTTTTTATAGAAGGCGCAAGTGCACTAAGCAGGATTATGAAAATATATTGTTTATTAACGCCTTTAGTTGTTGACAAATTTTGACAGTCTACAACATCTACTCTTCCAGGAGTAGTAGTTACACATAACACTTGGACACATCACATACACAACATGTAACATGTCATTCACAATATCATAAAAAAATGCATGTGCCTTATCAAAGTTACTTATTTGAGCATATGAATGTCATTGAGGTATCAACTGACAGAATTCTCCTACAGACACGTATGAGTAGATCAAATGCATCTAGATCGAGCAATATTGACCATGGTACTAGTACTATTGAGCCTGGCGGCTGCAAAACGTTTTTCAACCGCCAGAGGTCCTCGTACATCAACAGTACAGAAACCCTTCAAGTAGGATGAATATACAGTCCAATCTGTATTACTACACTGCTAACGTTACTTCCACTACTACTTCTTCTGCTACTACATTTGTATTACTACTACTACTGTAAAGGGATCAGTCACTATACTAATAATTACCTCTGCATAATGGCTAAAACATCCTGTATATAATAATAATGGCCACTCAAGGGACTTATAGAAAATAGTCACAGCGAACGGGTGGACTTTGTAGATAGGTTGATTCCCAAACTGTCTTTGACAACAAACAAGCAAAAATCTATAGTAGCAAGCTTTCATCCATTTCCACTGATCTTCAATCTTATTTTGGAATGAGTGAGTGAATGAGCGAGTGATTGAGTGTAAGCAAGGAGCTTTTATCAGTATAAAAGCTCCTTCGTGTAAGTGAAAGAGTCAATGAATTAGCAAAATGTGAGAGTGGGGGCGTGAGTGTGAGTGACTGACTGTGAGTGACTGAGTGGGTGAGCGCACGAACGAGGGAGTGAAAGAGAGTAAAAAGGACCACTGAATAACAACAACAAAGCTCCTCCATCCTGCCCACCCCCGGGGTGCGAATGGAACCGCCCAGCGTCCCGACTGAATGAAGTCGGAAGGTGCGAAACGTGTGGCGACTTTCTGTCCAAAACTTCGCGAGAAACACTCCACAATTTCGCCGTTTCTACCGGAAATCGGGCTTGTACATGTCTGAAACTCAGGTATGTTGTACCATTGGATATTTCCAAGCTTGTCCCTAGTTTGTGACGAGTTTTCTTGCATGTTTTTTACCGTCAGGGCGTTGTTTTTGGATGAGGCGCAACAGATGTGCTCCGTTCTGGTGGAAAATGGCGGCACACTTGAAACTTTTCCCCTGTGTTTGCCCTGTGCAGGTTCCTTCTGTATCAACTCTGCCGCGGCCCGTGCCTCTTCAGGACCGAGCTTGAGCTGAAAGTTGTGTTCTACCGTCTGATTTGGCGACGACATGGCGTCTAACGGCGTGCAGCGGTCGATGTCAGCTCCGGGCGGCGGGGAGGTGCCGAGGGGAGGGCCCGCAGCGAACAATAGACCTGCCCAGGGACCAGGTGAGGCACGCAGACTTCTGGGGACAGTTAAGGAGGGAAATAAACGTCTTAAACTAACCAGGATGGGTAGATCTTCTACAAAATGAATCTGTCGAAAGACTGCCAGCAAATGATCGCCTAAAATCCCTTGAAATTTTATGCTTTCCCCTTCAAACTTTACTACATAGATTTCATTATTACAACTCTCCCTGGAACTTAGAAGTATGATTCCCTGCGTAAAGTTTAAATATCATATGTTGTACTGTTTGTTAATTGTTGTATTTAAAGGTTACAGTATTACATTAACTTTGATGTTCATTGCATAGATTATCTTCAAAAGAGAAGGATTGAATTTAAAGAAAAACAACATTCCTTTCTTTGTACCTGTCCTGTATTAAGGGACTGTTCATGAACTGTTAGTTAATGATTAGCACAGGTTAATGAGTTTGCAGATCGTAAAGTCATTACTCGGACATTGTTACCCACTTCAAACTGTAGTTTTGTTGTTTTGTGTCTTTCCTTTGAATTTCCCGGTATTTATACCGCTTTATTTGCCAAGGTAGCTTTGAAACAGAAAACATATAATTGCTTGCCTTAGATTTATTTAACAAGGATAACGGCCATTGATATATGAATCTAACCTCGTTGATAAGAAGTATTTCTGAAAAGCCACCAGAATATTTCCTGTGTCTTTCACGCTTTCTGAAGTTTGTAGGTAAAAAGTGTAACATTATATTCTTATCACAGTACCAGATCTTGGAGGTCAGTTGGTTTAGCTATGCTCCATTTGGCGAATTGTATCACTTCCATTGTTTAGAGTGGCAATGATAGGCATTGCTTTCAACTCAAGGTTTTCACTTGGTGGGTGCCTTGGGCCACCACACCTTGGAATGGTAATGTCAGCAAGAATTTAAAATTTTCAGCGTTGTGAACCTAACAGCATTCCAAGAAGGTTTAAGAAAAGGCCAGCTGGATTTTTGGCACCCCTGGGTATAAATTAAGGCTACAAGTGTATGCAAATGACCTGTGCTGCACCCATATCCATATTAATTTAAGCTTTGGCTCTGTGTTTTCTAATAGTTGATAATGTTAGCTAAGCCTGACGTAATCCTTTGAGTGTGTTGTGCCAGGATTTTTTTACCCTTGTGTGTCTAGAGATCTGTTCTATAAAACTAAAAGTACGAAAAAGGGGAAAAAAGTCAACAGGTGAAAGCTTAGAAAAGGACGGAAATTCTTGAAAGTTCAATGCGCCAATGTTTTCACTCTCCATACCCATTGCTCTTTCCTTGCCCTCTAGAAATGTAAGTACTAAAGTTCAAATCCAAATTCTTTGCACAACAGCTGAAGGACAGACATGTAGGTGTGTCTGTATGGAAAGAGGGGATTAATGATCAGCACTTTCCACACTCTATTCCCAAGAATTTCCTATGGCATTTTGTATTTATCTTGGATCCTGCTCCAAGCTTAAGAATGCATCGGGCAAAGTTATTACCTCTTTAAAAAGACATTACGCAGTGTTAGGGGCTGTGATCGAAGAACCAGAAAACAGTGATTGTTGTGAGGTTATTTTCCAGTCCCCAGACTTCACCCATCCATGGTAACAGTGTGTTGTACCCACCAAACACTCTCTGCTGTAAACAGCTCCGACAGACTGTTAATAAAGTCGCTGACGTTCGCCCAACACGGAAAGCCAAGACCAGACATTGAGTCTGTCCAAGGTGACTCAGAATGTGACTTGGACCATGTCTTATCTCCTAAGAAGTGCTGCGTTTCCTTAGAGAAGTGTGGTTCCCATTAAGACTGATGTAAACAGGGCCTCAGTGGTGACTGGTTCTGATGGCTGTGTGTGAACTCAGGTCGCTTAGTGTCAAAAGCCACTGCTGAGTCAGATTATAATATATTGTATGTTGCGTTTTCTTTTCATGTGATTTTCTTCTTTAGGCGGGAAGTAAATCTTCACAGGCTATTTTTTTCAATGTGTATACCGAACCACAGTTATTTTTGGGAAAGAGTCAGTCATTGAGTAACTAGGGCATTTTCCAATTTATTTGTTTTCCTTTCAGGAGATTTCTTAATTTAGCAATTTATGAAGTAGGATTAGGTGTAAGTGACCCGACCTTTTATCGTTACTTGAGAGGATTTTGTTGCAAAAATTAGTAGGTAAATGTACAATACACAACTAGGGCTTTGTCTTAATAACTCTTATGTATTACTTTTAGTTTTATTTCATTGTGAGGTTTAACTATAAGCTCAAAGTCTGTGTCTGTACATGTGAGGCTGCTACCAGTTGAAAAAAAGGGACATCCCTAGAGTACGCTTGGAACAAATGTATGACAAAGTGATGTTATGCTCTTGCTTGTAAATCTCCACAACTAAATCAACCAGTATTTTTCAGGTGATCGTTTGGAAAGATGTTGAAAAAGACTTGAACTCCTGCCGTGTACAAAATACTTTTCTGAGTCAAGTTGCACAGTGTGCAACCTGGGGCAAAAACTAGGTTGCACAACTGAATTTCAAGTTGCACCACCTACAATTCACTAATTTCTGAAAAATAAAGTACAATACATACATACATACATAACCTTTTACTATCATATTCTGTAATTACTGACATGTTTGGCTGATCTGAAACGGAGCTGCCTTGGTCTGTTTATTTCTTCCAAGTAAATTGACAACAAAATCGAGTTCTGGGGCTCAAGATCTAGGTTGCGCACTGTGCAACCTGAGTTTAGAAGTAAGTTGCACCAAGCAAAAAGTGGTTGCAATGTGCATGTGTGCAAGTGGGTATTTTGCACGCTGTGTCTGTGTTTTGACTCTGCAAAGTTCAGCTATGCGAGAAGCGTGTGAAGTCTAACAGCTAATGTCAGGCGTGGGCAGAGGTGGTCTCTATCAGATGGTGGAGTTGGCAGATGTACAGACCAGGTATGCTATTATCTCTGCAGTTATCTCTTCAGGGGTGTGGTTTGAGTTACTCAGAGCTCTGTGGAGGCCAGGTTGTGCACCTCTTTATTGTAACTCACCTGTCGATACGTCATGATGGTTAAACTTCTGATTCATTTTTATTAGCACACTGGATGGCAGTAACTTGGACTCTCTGAGAATTAAAGCAAATGTCAGTTTTGATATAAATCAAAGAACTGGTGAATGTCGCACATACATGTATAACACACTCCAACCACATTAATTTTACTTGATATTGGCAATTACTAATTTGTGCAAGCTGTATTGACACAAGAAGTCATGCATGTTTTGGCAACCCAAACCAGGATGTAGCCTGTAGGCTTAAAGCCTACTCTTTCCAAGAAGTTTGGTAGGTTGAATTCCAAATTATGGCCAAAGGGCTGAAGCCTTTAGTCTAGACCCTGTTCACATGAGAAAATTGCAAGTGAGTTAAACAAAGAATCCGATTGAAATTTTCTATCGGATTAAAAAAAATGTGTTCACATGAGTTTTATACAATCGGATTAAACTCAAACTTGCGACCGCGACCACACAATCGGATTAAACTCTTTACCGCGGCACGCGTCGTGTTTCCAACGACCACCGCGGGCACGCGTAGTTTCTCCAAAATGTTGCCAGACTGCCTCATAATTTTTGAAGGATGTAGCGACATCGATATTGATTATAACTGTTGAGAAATCGGCCGGCTTTGGTCAGATTTTGACGCGTCGGCGGTCCGCAACACACACTGACGAAAGTGGCGGCTTCTAGGTCATCCGGGGTCATTGGGATAGTCTATTAAATTGGGGGTGGAAATGTTACGCGCGGTGTGATTATACTCCACATTTAACTATATAAAATGTATCCGTTGCAGAAGTTGCATAAATAGGGGAAACTGCTACCAAAACATTTGACTTTATCACGTATTTATCTGAAATAAAAGTCTGTGTTTCGTTTAAAAAAACTGCTCGCCCATGCTTGCATGCAGTGAAGTGACCCAAGCTCGAAAATTCTGTTTGGACACGCTTCCGACTGTTTTTCTCGTAGAATATTTGCCTTTTTAGTGGTGTTGGGACATTGCCTCCAACAATAGAAGAGAAACAAAACCACACATGTTATTTTCATGGGCTATATTGCCAAAATGAACCAGTCAGTCTTCTGCCGCACTGCCGATTTTCGGCAAGAACCGGTGCACATGTTCCGGCAAATCTTGCGGCGTCCGGTTGTTAACCATAGCGGTAAGATGCAAACTTGCCCATAAACTTCTTTTCTAATCCGTGTATCATACTTTTTTGCCATGTTGTAGGTATGGTTGTATGTCTAATGTCCACTGTACCCGTATGTATGACGTCAAAACCATGAAACAAGCCCGAATCCAATCCAATTGTGTTCAGATGGGCGATTCTGGTCAATCGGATTGCGCGGCAATCGGATTGCGCGCGCTGAATCCACCTCCCGAGGTGGATTGCAATCCAAGTCAATCCAATCCAAAATGGGCAATCCAATCGGATTAGTTCTGTTCACATGGCTTTGGATTGGTCACTTTAATCGGATTCCTCGTTTAACTCACTTGCTTTTTTCCCATGTGAACGGGGTCTTAGTTACTGTAACTCAAATCTTGTATGCATATTTTCATTTAAAAATTGCAATTTAAGCCCCCTTTTTAGTACGCATTTTAGATAGCAAGAAGGTATGAGATTAAGTTTCTTGAGTTGTCTTATACCATCTTGAAGATTTCCCAGCATATCAATATCATTGTTACTTAGTTCTGAACTTGCTGTAAAGTATCCCCCCCCACCACCAGATGTTCCTTGTCAGTGTTGGCCTGGATGCCTGCCTCCCCTGGTTTCTGTTCTGTTTAGATAGAACTCAGATAAAGCCTGGTGTCTAGACTCATGGTTAGACTAAGACCCTGTTCACATGAAAAAATTGCAAGTGAGTTAAACAAGGAATCCGATTGAAATTTTCTATCGGATTAAAAAAAATGTGTTCACATGAGTTTTATACAATCGGATTAAACTCAAACTTGCGACCGCGACCACACAATCGGATTAAACTCTTTACCGCGGCACGCGTCGTGTTTCCAACGACCACCGCGGGCACGCGTAGTTTTTCCAAAATGTTGCCAGACTACCTCATAATTTTGAAGGATGTAGCGACATCGATATTGATTATAATTTGAGAAATCGGCCGGCTTTGGTCAGATTTTGACGCGTCGATGGTCCGCAACACACACTGACGAAAGTGGCGGCCTCTGGGTCATACGGGGTCATTGGGGTAGTCTATTAGACTGGGGGTGGAAATGTCACGCGCGGTGTGATTATACTCTACATTTAACTATATAAAATATATCTGTTGCAGAAGTTGCATAAATAAGGCAAACTGCTACCAAAACATTTGACTTCATCACGTATTTATCTGAAATAAAAGTCTGTGTTTCGTTTACAAAACTGCTCGCCCATGCTTGCATGCAGTGAAGTGACCCAAGCTCGAAATTTCTGTGTAGACACGCTTCCGACTGTTTTTCTCGTAGAATATTTGCTTTTTTAGTGGTGTTGGGACATTGGCTCCAACAACAGGAGAGAAACGAAACCATACATGTTATTTTCATGGGCAATATTGCCAAAATTAACCAGTTGGTCTTCTGCCACACTGCCGATTTTTGGAAAGAATCGGTGCACGTGTTCCGGCGAATCTTGCGGCGTCCGGTTGTTAACCATAGCGGTAAGATGATTTTGCAAGCAAACTTGCCCATAAACTTCTTTTCTAATCCGTGTATCATACTTTTTTTGCCATGTTGTAGGTATGGTTGTATATCTAATGTCCACTGTACCCGTATGTATGACGTAAAAACCATGAAACAAGCCCGAATCCAATCCAATTGTGTTCACATGGCCGATTCTGGTCAATCGGATTGCGCGCCAATCGGATTGCGCGCGCTGAATCCACCTCCCGAGGTGGATTGCAATCCTATCCAATCCAATCCAAAATGGGCAATCCAATCGGATTAGTTCTGTTCACATGGCTTTGGATTGGTCATTTTAATCGGATTCCTCGTTTAACTCACTTGCTTTTTTCCCATGTGAACGGGGTCTTAGAGTGAACCTGACAACTACAAGTCCACAAACATGCATGGACAGTGATGTCCGCGATGTTTGGCGATGTTTTCGTCTTTGTTCAGCGCAAATTTCAAGATTTTTGGAAGGTTTAAGATGGTCTAAAACGAAAAGGATATATGTGAGTACCGAATCCAGTACCGAATCACTTGGGTTTCGGTATTTTTGGACCTGTACCGAAACGTTTTTGCAAGTCCGGATTCGGTCCGGTGTACCGGTACGCATCCCTACTGTCCAGTGCAGGAAGACCTCACAGTGTAACTTGTCTGGAGAAACATCAGCATGTTTCACCCTCCCTGTATTTGTTCCAATATTCTCCAAGCAGAGGTTCGGTAGGGGAAATAGTGGTGGCTGGGATCTCTTTCCGTTTCTTTCCACCAGAGAGATACATGAAAAATTGAGATATCCCTTAGCCCACTGGACCCAAACCTCTGATTTGAAACTATTAGTATTACCTCAATACACGATTAAGCCTAAAAGAGAACAATGAAGGAATCATTTTACAATTTACTACTCACTAGTGCTATTAGAAAGAGTTTATATTTTTACTTACAACCTCTATGTATGGTTGCATGATTTTATGCAAATACAGAATCTTTTCTCAACATATCGTTATCACACCAATGTAATTTGTTGTTTCTTTGAAGACCTTCTGCCCACCACCCATATACATTGTATAATGAAGTTTCTCTTGTGTTGAACTTCATGTTACTTTCCTCCCCAGTAGGTGTTTTTGGTTTGTCCCTTCCTGAGCTGTTACAAGTGGTAATAACTTCCTGTTGTTATAATGCAACGTCTAGTTAATGAACAAACTTGTTCAAACAAGCAGCAACAGGCACAAGGCTTTGTGTGATTTTATAACCTTGAACAAAGTGGGAAAGTTTTCCATTCCTCTTAGAGGTTGTTGTTTTTGCCTGTTTTTAGACATTTAGGCTTTATATATTGTTGGTGGCTGGCTGGTGGACATGAAAAAATTGCTGCCGCACAGCCTAGTGCTGAACCTCTGCTTGGAGAGTATTTAATTAATGTGTGTGTGTGTGTGCTTTCTTGGTGAATGAAATTTTTGGTACTCATACAAAAGATTGTTCTAGGTTAGGTCCTATGAAGAGAACAAGTTGAAAATATTTGTAACTTTTCAGACTGATATTCACACCAGCCTCTCTTTTCTGAGGTTGAAGGCCTTACACCCCCTCCTCCTAAAATTGACAGAAGGTTAATGACATCCTCATCTGGGTTGGTGAAAAATCCCCCTAAGGGGACTGGCCAAGTGGGGTGACCCATGTATGTACCTGGTCCTGGCCCTTGACCCCTAGACTGTGTGTATATGTACCTGGTCATGACCCTTGACCTCTAAGCTGTAGTGTATGTACCTGATCCTGACCCCTAGACTGTGTGTATGTTGTCGTGTATGACTGCCACCTGTTGTGTTCTGTTTACTAAACATGTTGTGGCTCAGTCGTGTCCTGCATTATATTCGCACAGAGGAAAGGGGGTGTATCCTGGCTGCTGTAAAAGAACATTCCCACAAAGTTGAAACTAACTTCGATTTCATTGTTGATTGCTGTTGTTGGTACCTAAATCCTGTCTCAGTTTCAATTTTTTAATAGCCTTTTCATTGTTTTTTTGTTCACATTGTAGTGAGGTGGCTCTGACATAAACTTCAATGCTCAGCCACGAGCGAATGCCGATAATGATAATGACATGATGTACATATATTTTACTTTTTTTTTTCTAAGGATTATCAACCTTTTTTTTTACATTTTCCTTCGTCATATTTTATCAAAACTCTAATTCTTAAAACAAATTACTGTAATTTAATTTCAACGGCACATTCTAAATTGCGGTGAAAAGTAAAAAATAACCAAATTGATTTTTCTTCATCTCAGCTTTGTATCAACTGAAAGAGTATATTCCCAGAGTCCCTTCCCCCTGGTTGCCCCCCCCCCCTTTCCCCAGGGAAAGGTAAGTTTACCCTATCCCAGGTTCAGCCTGACTGCCAGCTGACACTGATATCCCCCACCCCACACCAGGCTGAGCCCACTGCTGAAAGCCCCTCTGTAATACTGTCACCTCTGACCTACATACAACTGTCTGCTGACAGGTTTGGTAGACTTTGGTTATAGATTCTCTGCCAAGAGCAAGGGCAAGAGTAGCCTGAGGATAGCAGCCCTCCCAACATCCGTGGGGAGGGGCCAGTTACAGCCCAGGACAGCAGAGTTTGTGTTACACAGACTAGGGCAAGAGGAAGAGCTTATTTTTCCACATTTACGTATTTTAATTTTTTTTTTTCATTCAAAGTTTTATCCACCTGTTTTCGTTAAATTGGAGGCAGCAAGTTGGTCCAAAATATTCCCCAACAAATACTTTATTGCAATGCTTTTTTTATAGTTAAACAGTTTTCTCACCTGTATCTTTTTATTTGTATTTTGCTTGCCATTTCGTCCTCTGCCTGCTAGTCCATAGCACTAGCCTGCATTAACCACTTGCTGAAAGCCCCCTTGCAAGTTGCATGTAATACAGGCACCTCTAGTGACCTAGATAGTCCACTGTGCTGACAGGTTTGTTAAGGGGTAATCCACCAAGACCAAGGACAGGGGAAATGGCACATCTCTACTTACAGTGGTCTTTTGAAGTCTTCTGCTTGTGTTTGAAGAGATTCCATTTTTGGGTCATGGCGTGTCTCAAATTGGGGCTGGACAGGTGCTTGGATCAGTTTGGCTTATTTGTAGGAACCTGTGCCACTTAAAGGTTAATTTACAAGCAAAACATCTGTATTTCACTATTATTATTGTTTTTGGTGTTGAAGATGACACAATGCTGTGTACAAAAGCCAGAAATAAAGGACGCAGTGAATAAGCCTAACTTGTTTATGGACGGACCATTTGTCCCAGAAACGATTAGATCTGCAAATCCGACTCAGTTTCAAGGTGACATTGTGGCTGTGCACGACCTTCACCATGTTTTGACTCCGACCGGCGGACAACAACGGTCGCGAATCCTCGATCGTCTGACCGTGGGCGGGTCGGACATACTTGCAGTCATCCACGAGGCCCCCACACGCGACACGTCTTTGTTCTGTACGCGGTCTCTGACCGGGAAAATCACCGACGGAGCCGAGACCATGGTCGCCTTTCTTCTTGCGCCGCCCAGACGGTGACCTGAAATGACCCATGAAGTGTTTGTGCATGTGGAGGGCTGAGCTAGGTGTAAGGTGTGATCCAAGAAGTTGGGTAAAATCTATGGCAGTCTTCAGAAAACTTTGCTATCAGTGATCACAAGAACTTGACATTAACCTGCATGTGTGTAAGGTCATATATTTCCTACAGATATGAAACAATACAAACTTACATGTTGTAATTTCTGTACAAAGTCTAGATCTACAAGTATGTCAGTAAGTATGTCAAAATCTACATCTAAAGGATCAGATTCTAATAGGAAAATGTAATGACATCCTGAATTGCCAATTAAAAGCACACAAATAGTTGTTCCAAGGAGGTTATATCCTCTTAGCTTGTTCTAATTGCTCGTTTGTCCCAATTAGTCACAGGTATTCCTTATTTATAGGTTTGACTGTTTAGCACACACACTGTAAAACAGCCAGAGCTGACCAACTAGCCTGTGACTATTACAAAGGGCTAGCCCTGCTGACACAAACAAGGGGTATTATACACAAATAAAATTTGACATGGACAGGATAATAAAACAGAAAATAAATTCTTAGTACGTTAGAATAAAACAACTATTGTATATATAAGTGGTCTTTAGAGACATTTAGCACAAGGTAGTGCTACAGGCTTGGAGAGGATAAAGTTGGCCCCAGACAAGCAAATTTTTATGACTTTTAGCAAAATACCTAGGATTTAAAAATTGGCAAGCTCATACTGAGATCATAACAAAGTGCTGTAGTACTCAACACCATTTTTAAATTGCCTTTAGAAAACCCTGAGTCACAAGTTATACTAATACCCACTTGAGACATGTACAGGAAGTGCTGTGACTGGATTATCATACGATCAAGGGAACACAAAAAACTCAGCCACCGTTTTACAGTCCTACGCACTAATGCTGTGTACAGGTGAGCGAAAACTTAGGCTTAAATAAGGTAAATATGTTTTCAAACTTTAATGGATTATTATTTGAGATTTTGACACAAACACAGCCATTGTTGTGCTAATGGTGAGAATTATCCACTTATATTATTAAGCCAGGGTGGACTACAACAGGAAGTAGGTTACCTGAAATCTCACCTGTAGTCACACCTGTCTCACCTGGCCTGTAACACCTTCAGTTTACCTGCGGAAGACCATGATGCAGCAGAACACAGAGCAGGAAGGGATTAGAGTGTCTGTATTGTTCTTTTCTGCCCCCTTCCCGACCCGAGGCCTCACTAATGCCTTCTGTTGTTTCACAGACAATGGAGAAGAAATCTGAGATATTGAATAACAGGAAAAGTGCTGTGGGTAGAAGGAAAAGTGTATGATCTTCACAAAGGGAGGTTAAATCAGGAATAAGTTTTACGTTTAAGCTTTAGCAACATAGAACGATATAATCTGTTGTTGGACTTTTAAAGAGAATTTGGGAGAAGAGCATAAAACCTTATTAAGAACTGTGCAGGTGTCATGAAATAGAGATTTTCAATGTGAATAATTTGTACGACTTTGTAAAGGGCTGTTTTGACAGGAAATGACTCTTAAATGTCTTTGTTTTGGTTTGAATTGGTTGAATAATGGGGTACATGTAATTGTGTTGAAGTAGCATTTAACCCTTAACTGGCTTAAGTATCTGAATGAGATCAACACAGATACAGAGAGTAAAGCTGACATATAAAGGTGCCGTACATGAACCAGGTGTCAGTAAACCAAGCAAATGTTTTTACTTTTAAGTGTCCAAGCAGCTGATATTTAAAGGACTGGTACATTGCAGGAGCATCCATAGGAGTCCTTACAGGTGTAAGCGACTGCACTGGTTTCAAGTTACCTTTCTTTTTTTTACTTTTAAGCCAAAAATAGCCGTGGGAGTGTCCCAATCAGCTGATTGTGCAAAGGTACGCTACAGAAGTCTTTACAGGAGTCAAGCGTCAGACTTTCAGAGACTGCTCCGGTGTTAAGTTATCCCTCTTTTTAGAATGGCTTACTACTACTCAAATGTAGGAGTAAGCCACACATAGCAGTGGGAGTGTCCTAATAAATTAATTGTGCAAAGGTACGCTACAGTAGTCTATACAGGAGTCGAGCGTCAGACTCTCAGAGACTACTCCAGTGTTGACTTGTCCTTAGCGCCCAGACGTTCCAAGGTTCCCGTCCTTTCAGCAGGTACAGAGCTCCTTTGTACAGGTGTTGTGGCCCGCGTAACCCGACTCCTGTAGGCTGTTGTGGCCTGCGTAACACGACTCCCGTAGGGTGAGTTTGCAGGGTTGGAGTGGTCCCTTCCTGTAGAACAGGCTTCCTTCTGACTCATGTCTACATTCGTACGCACAACAACGTCTCACGAAGCACCACACTCACAGACATCAGCGAACCCTGCTTCAACTTTGCTTTACAACTATGAGAGCTGTTCGCTTCTTGGACTTTTCTGAAGAACCTGCAGACACAGGTAACTTGAAATCTTAATGGTGTGACCTCCTTCTCACAGTTAAAAATTCCGTCCTGACCTTGTATTTCACTTGATACATGTCGACAAAAGAGTGTCTACACACAAATCTTTGCACTTCCACTAACCCTTTCATGATTTTGGGCTTCTCGGTTCTTCGGCTTTTCTGAAGGATGCAAGTAACTTTGAGTCTTTGAGTATTAATGGTGTGACCCCTTTTTGAATTTTGTCTTGACCTTGTATTTTACTTAGAAACAAAATATACTCCCTAGCTATATTTTGTAGTCATTATAGCATTTTCTACTAAAAATGCCTAGCAAAACCACCACCCCTTCAGTCCACAATATATGGTTGCATTGGGACTTCTATCACAAATGATACGTTGCATGTACATCATTAATTTCCACTAATGAGGTTGCAGCATAGTCTTGATTTTCAAGGTTTCCAAGCTTTCTAATGCTCTCTCTGTATTATTGTATTGTAGCTTCTTGGAAGGCTTAAAACATATCCTTGTACTGAAAAGGGGGTTAGAAATCAGGATCATGTCTTACTCAGTATTTATTGTTTTGAAACCCAAATCCCCCTCACCCAAACCCAAACCCCTGGTGTTGGTTAGAACAGGTGTCCCTAATGTGTGTTAATGTTATAGTTCCCACATCTACACTAACAATACAGACCAGGGCAGGCTGTATGGGACAGGTTGTGTGATATCACGATCCCTGGTGTTGGTTAGAACAGGTGTCCCTAATGTGTGTTATAGTTCCCACATCTACACTAACAATACAGACCAGGGCAGGCTGGATGGGACAAGTTGTGTGATATCTCGATCCCTGGTGTTGGTTAGAACAGGTGTCCCTAATGTGTATCATAATTCCCACATCTACACTAACAATACAGACCAGGGCAGGCTGGATGGGACAAGTTGTGTGATATCTCGATCCCTGGTGTTGGTTAGAACAGGTGTCCCTAATGTGTATCATAATTCCCACATCTACACTAACAATACAGACCCGGGCAGGCTATATGGGACAGGTTGTGTGATATCCCGATCCCTGGTGTTGGTTAGAACAGGTGTCCCTAATGTGTGTTATAGTTCCCACATCTACACTAACAATACAGACCCGGGCAGGCTGTATGGGACAGGTTGTGTGATATCCCGATCCCTGGTGTTGGTTAGAACAGGTGTCCCTAATGTGTACCATAGTTCCCACATCTACACTAACAATACAGACCCGGGCAGGCTGGATGGGACAGGTTGTGTGATAGATGTGTTTCTCTTGTACCTCCTTACATGGTCAACAGACCAGAACATATCTACTGTTATAGGCTAGTGGGGTGAGCTATGGTTTCTATAGTCAGTGATAATTCACCATGCATTATATTGTTATGTGAAGAAATATCCATCAGCAGTTTCTGTATATCATTAATGATCATATTGTTCAGTTGTTCATGGAAGGAAAAGTAATCATCTGTCACGACTCATGTTTCATCTATTACTGGCTATCAAATATCTCTTTCCCTCTGTGTAGGGAAACTGGTCTAGTCTTGGGTGGGCATTTTGATGGAAATCACTGTTATCTGATTGTAATATGATATCCACCTGTTCAGCATTTGTGCTACTGTATGGATGGTGATTAATGATACATGGAGAACAGATTATATACCAAGGCCAACAAGTCAGTTGTATATCTTGACTTATAAATTCAAGAATATTCATGAATCCAACTTTATGCTTTTTACAACACTGATGGTAATTGAAGGTAAAAGTTTAGCAACATTGTAGGTATCTTAAAAATATTAATTAGTGTTGCATGGTATGAAACCAAATTAATTTGCAACTGACTCAGATCCAAAATCAAGTCATTATTTCTCATGGTTTCTGAATTGATAACATTTAAAAGCAAATTAGCAAATTACCTAGCACTCCCAAGTATCCACTGACTGCATAATCTACAAGTAGCTTCTTGAGCCTGATCTTTGACTTGTACAGACTAATTGCCAAGACTTGAATTACCAATAAATGCTGATGGCAGTGGTTTTTATTTGGCACACTCACAAGTGGTGACTAGACCATAGTTCAAACCTACCTGTTTATGTGTTAGGTGTCAGCAAGTTTACAGTAGAGAGTATGTCAGCATGTCGTCGGCGTGTATAGTACAAGAAGTGTACAGACTCCTTAGTTTGCAGACTGTTCTCCTCGGCCATCTAACTCCTCTGGTGTGTTTTCTGTCTTATTTGGCCGATTTCTACTCTTTTTCCAGCGACCTGTGGAGCCTGGTAGAGAATACAGTATACATCAGATAGTTACAGTACAATAATATGTCAGCAAGTCTACAGTAGAGGGTGTGTCAGGAGGTTTACAGTACAGTATGTATGTCAGCAGCCCCCCTGCAGTTCTTTCTTGTGCCATCTGGAGGGAGATAATGAAGTTGACCACAGGGTCCACCAACAGCTGTGGGCCATATGGTTCTGTGATGGTGTGGGGAGGGGGGCACAGGCAGCAATAACTGTGAATACTAAAATTTTAGCTTTATGTAAGTTTTATTTTCAGTGACCTCTACATTATAGTATAAACTCATGACACAATCACAAATATGCGTTTTCAATATATCACTACTCTACTGTAGTATTGTATCACCCAAGTACTTAAACGCAACAAAACCATCCTCTATTGTGAAATTAAGTCCTCTCGAATATGTATGATTTTACAGTACCACAGCACAACAGCATTCATGAGCCTTTGGAAAAGTCAGATTCCTCCATTCTTGGCATCACAGGTTCACATTCCAGGCTTGGGAAGTCGTTGAGTCGGTCACGAGGGCTTTTCAGATCTTCAAACACACTTGCCCCTCTTATAAATCTCTTTACTTTGCTTGACGTAATAATTAAAAGGATGTCTGGAAATCAAATCTACAATGTATGTATCCCACATTACGAGATGAGAGTAGAGTAGATCTCTTTGGCTGGGTAGAAGTCTAATCTCCAAGCAGACCCTACGGTGCCATGATATAGTATCAAAGCTGGCCAAGGAGTATAGCCAGCCAAAGGGAGTCAAACGGTGGGTTTGATACTAACGCCAGTTCACCTTTATTCGCGGGGTAGCCTAAATACGTTGTTTGAAAAAAAAACATGTTTTTTAGGGATATCAAGTTGACGGATGGTGTTTTCAAACAGATTGACTGCAACATTTTTGAAATGTTGAATTTTGGACGAACATCTGACACCTTGTTATTCATAAATACCTTGTTTTTTAAACCAACGAATATACGTTACCCCACGGATAAAGGTGAACTAGCGTTATATTATGCCACCGTAGGATCTGCTTGGAGATTAGTAGAAGTCCTCTTGTTACAGATAAGGTTGCTCCTCATCTAATTGTCATAAGAGTTATTAAGACTCATCTCAAAGCAAATGTTGTAAGGTGAAGTTTTTCTCTTAGAAAGGGCAGGTGGCCACAAAAAATGACCTTCTTTTAACATCTGCTTTTAA
>NC_049988.1:20531622-20598440 GCF_000003815.2 Branchiostoma floridae
CTACTTTGTATTTTACTTAATTTTCACAATAATTCTTGAGTTTGTTGCTAATGGAAGCAATCCTGGTGAAGTTTAGTCAACTCTCAATTCTATCCTTGGTATCTGAATTACTCATAACACAGGGACTACTGATGCTGTATGACTATTGATGGTCTCTTTCAGGTGTCCTGAAATTGACCGTTTTCAATACGTGGCAGTCTTGAGTGGCTTTCAGAATGATGAAAATTGATGTTACAGATGTCTCCTGTAACATCAGGTTTGCTGTCGGTCCCAACAATACTAGCCTGGATACCAGACGCCAGCCCCAATTGCAATAATCTGACTCAAACTTTCAAAGGGCCTACTTTAGAATTTGAGCGCTGAGGATTTGGGCTGTATAGGCCCTGGAAACCGTCTGCCGTCCAGGTAGCCTGGTTGATAGACCCCAGCCTGATCCTGAAAATACCTTTCACGTGGGGAAGGATATTTTTGAGATCGGGCTGGAGTCTGGTATCCAGGCTAGCATCCAGACTACCTCAATCCCTGATCCTCCCCTGGCCGTCCAGGTCCTGGTACCCTGGTATGTTTGTGGTCATCTCCAGATAGGATAATAAACATGACCAGTAGGAAACACAAACATGGTCCCCATTAGGTACAGCCCTTGGCAAACCATCAGTACTGAAACTCTACTGTTAAGTACTGATTGACTACTAACAGTAGAATTTTAGTAGATTTTCAGTAAATCGACTTCTACTGTCCTACTGAACCACTACTGACAAGTACTACGCCTATATCTACTGTTCTTTTACTGTCAGAACAGTACTAAAATTCTACTGTTCTACTACTTGCCATCTACTGAATAGTTTGACCAATCAGATCACTACTGACATCTACTGTTCAACTACTGGCCATCTACTGAGTTATCGACCAATCAGATCACTACTGGACATCTACTGATATCTTTTGACCAATCACAGTCTTTAAATTGTCAATCTGTGATTGGTCCATTTGTACTTCAAATGTCAGTTGCATTTTGGCTCCATTTTGGAGATGGAGCCAGCCAGGGTAAGATGTCTGCTTGTCTCTCTGTGTGTAAACTTTATCTATAAAAACTCCAAGACAGTTTTGAAGTTAATGGTAATGAAGATTATGGTAAAAATGAAAAGGAGATGCTGTGAAGATTATAGCAAAACATAAAGGTAGGAAAATTTAGCAAAAAAGTAAGTTACTTCAAAGTTTAATATCCCCCCCCCCCCTCCCCAGCCAGTGTCAATTGAAATCAGACATTAATTAATGATTGTTTGGACAAATTGATACATGACATGTAACATATACTGTAACAATGAGACTACTTCTGCCCACCCACCCCCCTCCCCTCAGAGTGACCTTGAAGTTCATACACAGTAACAATGAGTCCACTTCTGCCCCCCTCCCCCAGAATGACCTTGAAGTCCATATACTGTAACAATGAGTCCACTTCTGCAGGTTGTTGCAGAGAGTGTCTCCAGGTTGGTGAGAATTGTTGGATGTGACAGGCAGCTTCTTCACCTGGTTGGTACCCAGGTTCTGTTTCACCAGTTCAAAGTTTATACCCCCTCCCCAGCCAGTGTTAATTGAATCAGACATTGATTGTTTCAAAAAATTTATAATTACATGTATCATTGTCCAATTACTGGCTGCAACAATGTATGAGTCCACTTCTGCCCCCCTCCCCCCAGAATGACCTTCGTTGTTAATATACTGTAACTGCAGTTATTTAGACAAATTTATACATTGAACAAGGCACAGCAATACTGAGTGAAACGGTAAGTTAAATGTGAATAGTAAATGCAACAGCATGTATCAGAGAGAGTAAAATGATTGACTGAGTGTTTACCCCCCATTCTCTAAGCCAAAGTCAATTTGATATTGTATCAAGCATGGATTATTTGAACATTATACTTAGAATCTTATCAATGTGCATACATGTAACACTTGATAAGAAATTACTTCTTAAGTTAAATGATGTAATTACTGCTAATGTCCATTTTCTGCTTTTGTGCTGAGTACTTGCACATTTTCTGTGTTCTCCATGAATGCTTGAGGGTCATATTGTTTACAATTCTTGGATTTACTGTTTGTCAGTAGATATTTCGTAGTCAGTGTCAGTAGATATTTACTATGTGTCAGTGGATATTTAGTAGTCATCTACTGTGTGTCAGTAGATATTTAGTAGTCATCTACTATGTGTCAGTAGATATTTAGTAGTTATCTACTGTGTTTCAGTAGATATTTAGTAGTCATCTACTGTGTGTCAGTAGATATTTAGTAGTCATCTACTGTGTGTCAGTAGATGTTTAGTAGTCATCTACTGTTTTCCCAATAAGTATCTACTGATCATTTACTGATTTTCCACTGAGTATTTACTGTTTTTCTACTACGTCAGTACTGGAAATTTGCATAAAGTGTGAATAATTAGTAGATATTGACAGTACTAGATAGTTACTATTCAGTAGATAGACAGTAGATTTTTCAGTACTAAACAGTAGTCGGCCAGTACTTAACAGTAGATTTTCAGTACTGGTGGTTTCCCAAGGGAGTACTTGGTTCCAGTCCAGTTCAAAAAGGCTTTAAAGATTCCTGCTCTTAAAATCCCCAGGGCAAAATTTATGTCCAATCTGGTCTTCTGGATATAGCCTGGTGCCATTTTTAGTTGGTTTTCTGCAGCTCACTAAATTTTGCTTGGTAGAAGGAACAGGGCTCGAAATACTGGGTGTATGTGCACCCAGGTGCACCCAAAATTGGAACTGTGCACCCAATTTTTTTCAGTGGGTGCACAGGGTGCACCCAAATATTTTCTTAGGTTTATGTATGAAAAGATATCAAGTATGCTAGTATACATCAGATTCTTAACATCTAAGTGTTAGAAAGATAATAAAAATGTCTGTCATGTTACTTGTATAAGAATTTGATAGCTTGTAACTAAGTTTTGTTGTTAGGTTTTCTTGACATTCTACTTAAATTCAAGTGGTGCACCCAAAAGTTTTTTGATGCACCCAATTTGTTAAGCTGGGTGCACCAGTGCACCTCATCCCAAAAATGAATTTCGAGCCCTGAGGAAGTATGAGTGTATTCCAGGTATTCATTTTGTATGAGAAAAGAATACAAAAGAAAAAAACAACAACTTCAAAAGGCATACAAATTGTAATGAAACATTTCTTGGATGTAGAGTTAAAAGTCAAAGATTCTAGCAGACAATGAAAGTTATCAATTCGGCACAAAAAAGAGAGGAAAGTGAATCAGTGAAATACTTGATTGATTTCATAGTACCTGGTGATATTATAGGCCTTTCCTAAACCAGGTTTGTTATTCTTGTTTTCATAGACCTTTGCTTGTTTAGGGAAATGATATTGCAGGAATATAGCAAACAATCACTGAATACACATCAATTTGTACAATTTTGTAAGCAGCAAAACATTGTAGGATTTACTGTGATTGTGTATTACAACAGCTAGTTTAGAGAGTATTGTGTGTGCCAATAAACAAACTGCGTTTAGCACCCCCGCCCCCATCCTGAATTCATTACTGATAATTGTGATAATTGCTGGTCTGTATCCTGTTTATTTCAATACCCATTAGCCCCATGCTGAGTAACATATCCAAATGTAAACCATGTTAATTAAGAGCAAACACAGAAATCAACAGTTCCTATTGCAGCATGTCCTATACATTGGCAATTTTGTATCAGTGCTCTTAAGTCAAGAGTAAGCAAGGATGTCATTTCCTTGGATTAAGTATGATTAGTTTTCAGGTGTGTATTGTCCATGCATGAAAAAGAACTGAGTATAGTACCCAGTGCTTGAAATACTTTTTTTTTTCATCCATTTCGCACAGGTGGCAAGTTATAGCTTCCTTCAAATCGGCTACTTGTCCATTATTTTTTCTTCCAGTGATATGTAACTACTTATTCAGTTATTGACATGATTTAGCTTATCAAGAAATGAATACGAAAACTGAGGTTTGGCTCCGGCTGTTTTTTCTAAACGTTTTTAGGCGTTTTTATCTGGCTGTATGTTTTTTATGTAGTTTTCTTCACGTTTCGCCACAAGACAAAGAAAACGGTACAAAATTGCCCGATAAAAATCCAAACCTCTGCTTGGACAGTGTCCTACCCTTCCCCAGCCCAGGTCACGGCTTGATGAGTGCTAATTGGTGCGTCTGTGGGAGGACAATGGGGGATGGAGTGGATAATGGCCTGTAATGGCAGGGTCATTATTCCACCTCACTGATCATGGACAACAGGAAACAGTCCCTCGGGCAAACAAGTTATAACTCAGACAGGGCAACAGATGAACACCTGTTTCAATCACATTGCAACAAGTTTCATCAGAGTCCTGTGCCTGTACAGTATATAAAAACATTATTGTAAAAATTGACATAATAATTGTCTTGTTTTAAATCAAAATGATGCTTAAACTTTTAACAGTTGCAAATTGTTGTTGACTTGTTACAATGAGTTATATACATGATGATGTACAATGTAGCCAATTGGGAAAGACAAAATTAATGTCCTGCCTTCCTTCATTCCTTTATAGTTGGTTTCTTCATTCATTGATTTATTTCTGGCCTTTATCTTCTCAACTGGTGTACAGACAGGAAGTATTGCCTCAGGCACAAGAGGCGCTTCAGACAGGTGTGCTTCAGGCAGGTGTGTTTCAGACAGGTGTGTTGTATGGATGGCAATCCGCTGGCAGCCTGTCTCTATCCTATAACAATGGTGTAGATCTGTAGCTGTGTTCACAATCTTTATCATTGTTACAATCATACTATTGTCAGACTAGTATGCTGTGCATTTCTGAATTTTGGTGATCACGTAATGATGAATTTGGTGATGTATATTACATGTATATTAGTCCTTTTATTGCTAGTACACATCAGAAACTGCAGTTCACTTCACTCCTGCATGGGGCCGGCAGCTAAATACCACAGCATTATGCAGGGGTATCTCGATCTTCATTGTATGGGAGTCCATAATGTTATTAGTTAAGTCTGTCATTGTTATCTGCAAGTTCACGTCATGAAGTTATGATTTTTTTGGGAAGGCCGAGGTGAAATTTCCCCAAATCTATCAGATCCAGGATCATGATCAGTCTCTGTTTATTTAACCTAAATTTCTTGAAATATTAGGGTAACAAAATGATTAGGTTTTTGTGGATTTGTATTTAGTGTCCTAGAAACATGATTGTACAGCAACCCTGTGTAGTATCATAGTATGTTACCATGGCAACCTTCCCATGGCAACCTCCAGTCCTGCAGCAGATTGGTGTTCTCTGTCATCACCTGTACCAGAACCTGATTAGATATGCGCCCCCCTCCCACATGTTCAAGGTCACTGTAACCCATAACTTATACCAGGAATTTCCTCAGGAAGGTCGGGGAGTTTGCACGTCCATTGACCGACAAGGTGTTTGTTTTTGACTGCAAATTTGTGTGTTTTCAAATCTTTTCAACGAAAAAATGTCAATGTTAACGTTAGAAGGTTTGGCATAGATGGTTATTGTCAGAACGTGCTCTTCTTTTGTTGTACCAGTTATTTGTCCTTGATTGAACATGTCCCAAGGGCGACAGACATGGCCGCCTGCAGGTGAAAGGTTAAATAGACTGTGGTGTCACGGAATTACTGACATAACTGCTGACCAAGAGCTGTGTAGGCGGCCGCTTTGCTGTCAAAGATAACAAATGTTACAGTTAGCAAAAAAATGCAAGGAAAGGACGCTTTAAATCGCTCAGGAAGCTTTGTGGATGAAGGATAAATTATTCCAACTGGGAAATTAGTTGAAATATTAAAGACGGCTTTATTAAATCGAGTTTGACTTCTTGGAAATTGTGAATTTGAAGGCCTTGAGCCCCCAGCTCAGGTTTTAGGTCCAATCACCAGGCAAATGGTTTTTGAAAGGGGATATGGTTGTGTCAGTCTCTCATGTAGCCCGCACAGGCAGACAGCTTTCAGCATCATGCCCTGCATGGCTCCATGCACACATACATCACCCCATTTCCATGGCCAAACTACAGGAAACTTACTTTCAGCTTAAGAAAGACGGAGAGTGTCATTTCTTGACAAATTTTCAAACATTATCTTTGCTGCCTAACCCTGTATGTAGCGCACGGCTGTTTTTGGTATCTATTCCTTCGTCCCAGAAGTTTGTCCTAAAAATATGAACTTCATGGCACAAGAGTGATGAAACATATTTTCATAAGCTTGAAATGACTGATGCAAATTAACAACATGTACTCTCTAACATTGAGTGGGAGGGACGCAATGTGAAATCTATGCCTAAAGCCAACTCAGTTGGAAAGTGGTTGAACAAGATATCAGTGTAACTATTACGGTATGTTATGACAGTCAGTGAAACTGAAATAAAGACATTGTGGTATTTTTAGAACGTACTCATAGTAGGCAGGATTGCCTTTCTATGACATATACGCTACCGTACATCTAGTAAAAAGTTGTGTATGATTATGAATTCTAACATGCTACCATTAGAATGTGGAAAATGACTCGCCAGTTTTGTAGTGACCAAAGTGTTTAATTAAAACATCATGTCCTGAAGGAAAACTAGATGTGGATCGTGGCGGGAGCTCATAGTTTGGAGTCAGCTTGGAATCCCAGAAATCACAGGCATTTGGTTACTGTACAATCGTCTATTGATTTGTAATGCCATATGAGAAGTTTATTACTCGTTTGCTATATAGAGTATAGACCAGAATGTACTGTATAGGAATGTGATTGGGGATAAAATTTAAGTACAGTCTATTTGCTTTTGTCTGCAACCCTATGAAATAATCATACTAATAGATTTTATGATCTACGGTTGACATTTTTCAGTTTTCAGTTACTGAGTTAGGACTTTATCCTGCATAAAAGATCAGATTTAAAGCAGTTGTAATGATAATCATAGTCAATATACATGTACAGTTACCAGTTTTTCTTTGCAATGTAGTACTCTAACTGTCTAAGGATAGATTTCATAATACTGTATAACGTTATAGTACAAGTTTTGTCGTGGTCAGTTTGGAATTTATCTTGCATAGAATACAAGTGGACATGGACAACTGTAATTTTGGTACAGTATTTTGGTACAGTACTTTTTTTACAGTTTGATGCTGTACCTATAAATTTTATGTTCTACAGTAGAAATTTTGCAGTGGTCAGTTGGGCTGGTGACAGGTTCATCACCTGACCCCTGACCCCTAGAGGATGACCCATGACCCCCTGGGGACACTGACCTCCTCCCTGGGAAGCCTCCAATTTGTGGTCTGTTTCCCTGCCCTGGAGGGGAGGGGGTCGTTCAGCTCGCACTGGGGAGGGCTGTAAACATACAGTAAAGGCAGGGGTAAGTCACTGATGCTTGTGTGTGAGTCAGTAAAGCCTGGCCAACACTTGTGACTGACTGTCAGTAGTGTGACCAGAGAGGTTTGGAGCTGAGCAGGGGTAAGCCACAACACAAATGCTTGTGTGTGAGTACATGGGAAGCCTTGGAAATACTTGTGACTGTTAGTACTGTGACCAGGGAGGTTCAGAGCAGAGAAGGGAGGCCTGTAAAAAGGCAGGGGTAAGTCACTGATGCTCCTTGTGTGAGTCAGAAGCCTGGCCAACACTTGTGACTGACTGTCAGTAGTGTGACCAGGGAGGTTCAGAGCCAGCAGGGGAGGAGCTGCATGCCTGGCATTGGTGACTGCTCCAAGGTAAATCCCACGTGGGCCGGGAGAAACAGCAAAGGTGGAGATTAGCGGATGTCTGTGGGGATACCCTGGGTGATACCTGTGCATACCAGGTAAGGAGAAGGAGAGGTTTAGATAGAGAAATGTCTTAGGTAGGCTTGGAGACCCTGCAGTTTGTGGTACGAGGCCATAGCCTTTGTTTTGCATGCCCCAAATGTCTAGCTGCTCCTAGGTACAGTAACTCCACATGGACTTGAAGAAATACCATAACCAAAGGTCATGATTAGCAGATAGCTGTGGTGATACCTTTTGGGAAAGGTACATGTAAATTGTAATGTAGAGAAAGGGGGAATGAGCTAGATTATAGTAGATAGGCTTGGGGCCTGAATTTTGCTGCAGGGTGGACCATTAAATTAATTGTTTTTCAAGCTCTGAATAGCTAGCTGACTGCATCACATGGACTAGGAGAAACACCAAAGCTAAAGGCCACTTTTAGGAGATAGCTGAAGTGAGAGCAGTGATACCTGTGTAGACAAGGTAGGAGGGTGTGTGGATGAATGTGGTGGGTTTGGTGATACTTACATTGTATGTGTGTGTTTCAAGTGATATGGAGTGTGATAGGGTGGGATTTTGAGGTGCTGCATGCTCAGAATAGTTCACTGCTCCCAGGTAACCCCCATGGACGCTACCATACCGTACTAGGCATAACACCAAAGGTCAAGATTGGAGATGGTGATACCTGTACAGAACAGGTGTGTAGAGGAATGTCATATTAGGTTTGGTATTGCTTGTGTGTGTATGTGTGTGTGTGTGTGGTGGTGGTGGTGGTGGAGGGGGGGGGGGGGGTGTGCATGCTCTTAATTAGTAAGTGCTTTTAATTAGTAAGTTCACTGCTCCAAGATAGTACCAGGCACAATACCATAGGTCAAGAAGCTGTATTTTGGTGTAGGCAAAATATAAGGGGAAGTCTTAATAAAATACAATCACGATAAGCAGTACTGCAGTACTCTGAAATAATGTTAAGACACAGGATGACTAGTTAGCTGGTTACTTGAATGTCTTCTTGGATACCTAATTTCTCAGGCAAATTGTTCTCATATTTTCTAACTCTTGACATTTTTTCTCTCTCCCATATTTCTAATTCTACCAATTTATTCTCCCATATATTCTCTAATTCTGCAGATTTTTTTCTATTCATCAATGGTGTAGACCAGGCTAGGGGAGCTCTACAGGAATCTAGCCCAGGCTTGGGACACTTGTGTTGAGTGTTCTGTGTTGATAGCTCTCCATCTCCCCTGGGATCACTGTAGTTAATCCTATTTGGTCATGCCACAGTACCCAACCCACTAGGCAGGAGATAGTGTAGCATCTCTGTGGACATTGTGTGTCTTGTACCCTTAGCAAATATGGGTGTTTAGCAAGACTGCTGGTTTAAATCTTGTTGCAGGAGCAGTTCTAAAGAGACACTGTGGTTTGCCAGGTATGTGGTGTTTGTTGTTGTTTGGCGAGAGCAGCCAAATGTGTGTACATCACCCTGTTGGTAAGTGATAGCTGGCAAACAGATGGAGGCTAAATAGGGAAGGGGGCAGAGTCTGTCTGCCAACAGTTAGAGCAGGCTGTAACATCAACAGTTACATGCTAGAGCTGGGTTTGGTTTATCCCAAGTTTACGTCTGTGTGTCGGATTGTGTAGGATACAAGGTCTTTGTTTGGATGTAAATCGGAGGCAGGGGTTCTGTAGCTGTTTGTTTTTTCTGATGCCTTTCAACGGAGCAGTTTGATTTGGTGAGGGAGAATGGCTGATGAGGTTTCTTGTTTGTTTTTTCGCTGGCTGTTTTCTTTGTTTCCAATCTTATGACAACAGCGAGCCCCTTGAACCCTTACAGTCGAGCATGCCGGTGTTTGCTTTTAGTAGTAGGCTTATGCAGAATTAAAGTTCGTCTAAAAACTTGATGAGAGATGCCTCAAGGTCTAGTGTGTAATCCCTTGTTTTCTTATATAAAATTGAATTTTGAAAACAGTTCATAGCTTGATCAACGTTACTTAGTTACTAAGCTGCTTTTTTTACTACCTGATGGGACAGTAACTGAGTAAGTATAAATTACAATAGGCAAATCCTTTTTTTGTAGATGGAATCACCTTAGTTTCTTCTGTTACATGTATTATCACAATGATGAACTAAAAAGGAGATGGGAAAGGGTGAAAGTGATGAGAAAAACATTAACCAGAGGATGGCTAAATCTGTGACAAGAAGTGGAGAAAAAAATAGCATTAAAGTTCTAAAAACCTCTGTCTTGCAGAAAAAAAGCACACTAGCATTTTCATACAACCCTACGATTCTTGCTCCGTCCTGTATGTGGCTAAATTAGGTTGTTTGCGCCAGAAAAAGTAACGATGTGTTATTAACAAGTACTTGTTTCCTCACACCTGCCTGTGACAGCAGTGACCATTACATTAACACCTGTGTGTCTGCCACGCCCACTAATAGCCTTGCAAGAGGTTACATCAAAATACTGTAATTCTTGTTTTAATTCTAGCTACTTTAACTTTAACGATTAAAATGCTAGAATTTCTTGATGACAGTTTATCACTAAGAGATTATTTGATCACTAAGAGGCAAGGTAGAAAATAAGGTTCTAAACGCTAAAGTTAGATGTAGTGATCTACTCCCTTTTCTCCTAACTGAGTTAAAATTACTAACTGCAATATTGAATGATTTAACAGTAGTTTTCTGGGTATTCTGATATTTCTTGGGAAAAGTGCAGCAAGTAGACAAGATGGGAAAAAAGAGGGCAGGGAAGAAAACTTGATTCAGACTATATTCACTGCCTGAAACTTTGTATACAGACTAAATCCATCACTTCTTGCGAATTCTTTCCTTCAGCATTATGTTTTGTTACTCAGATAACCAGCAACTCAAAATTAGAGTGGCCTAAGATCTGAAGAAAGGGTTGCAGAGCTGAGGAAAAATGTGGCTGGTATGGAGAAAATTTTCTGTCCAATGGGCTGTGTTCTCCAGGGAGCCAGTTATCATAAATTAGATTTGTCCTTGGGATAAGTGGCAGTGTTTGCTTTGGAACCAATTAAGGATTGATGTGACACACTTTTATCTGTCAATTTCGTAGCCAGGTATTTTTCTAGTAGGTTTTTCTTGGCGTTAGTTAGGAAAATATGAAACTTTGAGTTTGAGCAGATGATAAACATTGCACATCTCTAAACATATTCATGAAGAAAGGGCTTCATTTTTGCTATGTATGATAATGAATAGTGGAGGTCTATTTTTTCCCAAATGCGTAACATATGTAGTTATTATTAACTGATGGATAGTTATAGTTTCTTAACACCAAAAATGATATGGCAAAAAAAAAAAAGGAATCCAAAAGTGGATTTTACGATGTATTCCCATTCAAGAGCAGCATTATAAAAACCCAAAAGCGGGAATTCCCAGTTCCCTCCTTGGCCATGCTATGCAGTAAAAGTTTCCCCTGCAGTTTTCCTGCCCTATTTTAGCCACAAGAAATCTGCAGCAGAGATAAATGGAATTCTGTATGGGAATAATGTGGCTACACAGAATTCCACATGGTCACAATTTGTAGACCTGACTAATATGGTACTTTAGCTGGTGTGGTGGAGGACCCACCCAGGGGGTTTGGCTATACAACAACAACTCCCTTCCTCCCACACATGGGTTTGATGTATGTTTCTCACTCAGGTCACAGCATTTCATTTCCAAAAGGAGGTGAAGATAAAAACAGAGAAGTGTGAGGAAACCTTGAACATGGCTCTACTTGCTTCCTGAAGCTGTGTGTACTATGGTACAGACTTCCTCTCTGACTCTGTATTGTCATGCTGATCTGGCAGTTCAGTGTTATTCTTTTAAATCCTAAAAACAGCAAATTAAATGTTGTGGCCCCAAATTACATCTCTTTTCCAGTTACATCTGGGATTGATGTGTTTTCGACATTTGGTACCTTTTTGAATGCCAGGAAGTTGGGGGTATGATCGTGTCTGAAAACAAAAGTAACATATTTAGTTCTAGTTCTAGTGTAGCGTGCTGTACTAAAGCATAAGCAATTTGCATCAGAGAAGGCAGCAAATCATTTTAGCGGCTGCACACCCTACTCCTGTTAATAACTGTTCTGTAACTAAGTTCCGACCTTGAAAATACCTGAAGCTCCCCTAAAAAAAACTAAAATGAGCCCTCATCAAAAATCACTTTGCTGGACATTCATCCATATAGCCTGGGTACCATCTGATTTCTACTGGGCTCCTTGCAAGGAGAAATCGGATGGTACCCAGGCTAATTCATCTATAATATCCATCAATGTAATTTCTGAGTTCCATCTCTGACAAGTTTGACACTTTTAAGTTTTATTTACGTTGAACCAATTTGTTATCAGACAGCTAAAGAGCCTGCTGAGGTGGCCTGTTGGCACCAGGGTTTTATTGGTTACAGGTTAAAGCAGCAGGGGAATTGTGTACTGGCCTCATACAGTCAAATTAGTACAAGTGACCACCTCTATATCAGGACCACCTGGCCAATTGGACCACTTTTTGGTGGCCGCACTGAGGCTGAGCCCTTCCCACAAGAGTAAAAAAAACTCTAAAGAAATAGTAAAGAGCTTCTGGAAGCTTGCAGGATGCAAATCACAGACTCTGAGGAAAAAGATGAAGAAAGACTGAATGCAACTATTCCAAGGACTTTCCAAAGACTATAGATGCAGAATTCAGTGACTGAAGATGGTAGAAAATTGCCCATTCCCATTGGCATTAGAATCCTGTCTATAATGACCACCTGTCTGCATACTAGTAGTCTAGATGTTATCAGCTCTTTGTGTGGTCTTTTTAGGCAGGTTAATGTGTATGATATTGACATTAGAACTTGCAAACTCTACAGAAATCTATCTTAAAGTAATTGACAGATGTCTTTCTCAGGGTTGGGAAATCATATAATTGATCTGTAGGTATTTTTCCGGGCTCTACTCTGGGCTTTTTGAAATATTACACGACAAAAATCAATGTGAATTACAGAGAAAGTCAATTCCCCTGCCTGTTGTGTCTCTATAAACTGGTTACTGGATATCGATTGTACACTGGGCTGTCTGAGTAGGAATATGACATAGGGAATAATCCTTACCTGCATTTTCATGTCATACATACATTGTTTGTATTCATTTATTTTGGATAGGGCTGTTTTCTAAGGCATATCATTAACAAGTTAACAGAATGCAAACACTGTCTCAGTACAAATATGACATAGGAAATAACCCTTGGGTGGATTAACCCTTACCTGCATTTTTATTTTACATAACATATATACATTGTTTTTATTTATTTACCCGACAAGTTACAGTTTACATGTAGGTTTAGTTTTTAGACTAGAGTAGAGATATTTCATACTGTTCTATATTATTTGGTTGTTTGTCCTCTTTCATGTTACCTGCAATTAGCCCTTGGGCATAATGTTGCAATAAAATAATTATATGATGATTTTGTTATATAAACAGATTGATTTAGCAAAATCTAACGTATTAGTCAATTAATGTTGAAATGATTTCAAAGTCACCCCTTGCAACTCTTGTTTCCTATTTTACCATCCCTATGATATTCTTGAAATATCTTATTATGTTAATGTAAAGGATTTTAGAGGCATAACAGTTGTATGAAATGCAATTCATGTGTGGGTTTATTGTTAAACTGTCATTTTGCCCTCCTAATGCATTTTTCTGCTTCTTAGTATGCCCTCAAATGTGATTATTTCTTCCCTTATTAAATCATGTTTCAAAATCACGTTAGGTGGCGGTTTGCACATGTGATAAAGACCTGGTATATCGATGTAGACTGTAGAGTAATTTATCTGCACCTCCAATATCAAATGACTTTTCTGCATAAACAAATAACCCAGGTGTTTAGGAAGCCAGGTTCTCGCCACACATATCACCTGTACCTGGGTCCCCGTGTCGGCTTGTTTACCAACAGTAAACATTCGGTGAGACTCAGGTCGGCGGGGATCTGGGGGTCAGAGTTCAGGCTTATGAGCAGAGTCTAGTCGGCCATGTTGGAAGTCGGGCCATGAACACAGGTGTGCACAGGTAGGAGTAGAGGAGGTGCCAGGAGTCTTCTCACCAGGTAAATGTCTTAAGTCTCAGCCTTCCAACGTCTCGGGCGCGGCGGGAACCCGAGGGTGTGTTGTTTGCGTGCTGTTTGCGTACCGATGTTGTGTGGATGGGAACAGGGTGGGGTTGTTGGGGACACTCCACCGTGCGATCGGATCTCCCGTGTGTCCGGTGGACAATAGACGGCTGAGAACTAAATTGGCCAGACAGTATTTATCTCACCCTGGGAGAATACCGATCCAGGCAGCAGGTTGTATCATGGGCAGGAGAGCCCCATTCAGCGGGTATAAATTATTCAGACTTGTGGGTTTTCCCTGTGAGAGCTGGGGGTACCTATCATAGGGTAGTGTTGTAGAGCTGTTTTGCTGCAGTAGTGTTACAGGGATAACCCAACCCTCGACGTGAGTGCCTCTCTCGTTTGTTTAGCTGTTAATCCTCTCTTGTTTGGGTACTTGGAGGGAAACTGGATTTTTGTTTGTTTCCTTTTGTTTATTAGATTTTGTTTTGTTTTGATTGCATGATTTTCCACTCGCCAAGAGCTTGTAAATTGATTTTTATTTATCAATTAGAAAATGTCAAGCCATCCTGCAGTGTTGTGATTATCCAAGGTTCTATATACCCTTTTTCTATGCACGATTTTCAGGTGGTTTTTAGCCTGTTTGGATTGCATGATATTGTAGGAGGTTAATTCTGATCAATTGTACCAACCAGTCACACAATGTTCAGCTATCCTGTGGTATCATGGTTATTTTGAGTGTGTAGATTTTGTTTTATAGATGACTGTCAAGAGCCAACTGTTTTGTTTGAGGCTAGGTTTGAGTGAGTGTAGTGATAACCTCCTTATTAGCAGATAAAGGTTGGGGGGGGGGCTTAAAATTTGGTGTTTTCCATATCATATGTCAGTTTTACTGCACTCAGTTTCTTTTTTTTTTTTTAGCTATATCTTTTTTGTTCATAACGGTAAAGAGAAAACTGTTGTAGCAGGTGAGAGTAGGTTCATGTGTGTGCGAAGATGGCCTTCTTAGCATGCTCTACAATTCAGGCTTTTGGGGGCTTATAATGTGTTGCTTTCCTTATGAGCATATCACTCTATTATTAGTTTTACTGCTCTCAGATTCATGTTTTTTGAGCTTATGTTTTCTACATAATGGTGAAGCGAACACTGTTGTACGTGATGCTGGGTTTGGTGCGTGTGCAGAAATAGCAGCTATACAATTTAGTTTTTTCTTAGCTTATAAATGTGTTGTTTTGCTTGGTGTCAAAGCTATATCCTCTATTTACCTTTGCCAGAATGGCGCAAGGTTATGTTTTAGGCGTGTATGTCTGTTTTGTGCATAACGGTGAAGCGAAGACTGTTATACTGGGGTCTGGTTTGGTGCGAGTGCAGCGCTGCTTACCCAGGGCAGAGTAAACACTGTGAGATGGGCACAATAGCCCGGCCAATGGGCTGGAAAATGGCCGCATTGTCTGGGGAGGGATACGCTCTGCCGCCCGATTCGCTCCAGTGAGCGCGGGCGAATCCCCCCTTCTTTTGCACAAATTTCCAGACAGGAATTGAAATCGTGAAATTCTGTACATGCTTCCTTTGGTTGGTTATCTGTGGCGATTTTATGAATCCTTGATAATGAAAAAGAAATTGTCATACAATTTAATATTCATTGTCATGGTTAATAATGCATATATATAAATCTATGTCATATAGATACTCAGATTTATACGTCAATAATGACTTGAACTATATAGTATCCAAGTAATGTTTGTCAATTGTCATACGGGTATTCCAGCTAGCGTGTTTACCAACAGCAGAGCGACTAACCTAAATTCAAACAGACAGCCATGACCTTTCAATGCCTCCATTCTTTGTTTGGGAAAACATAAAAATCACAGCGACAATATCGTGACATTTTCCTGGGTTTCAGTGTGCCAGACAAAGCTGTGTATCATACTTTAAACTATTATAGTGTCTTTAATTTGAGTAGAGTGAAGTGTGGTGATTTGTTAATGATTCTACGACTCCACTTGAAGTAGAAAGACTCGTACATGTGTCGGTATGTGAGATGTGGGTCAGGGTGTGGTGCCTTGACTCCATTTGCATCGGGCGGTTTATCCAGTGCCGCTTGCTTTTCATGGCTTTTTGGCTTTCTTACTTCTCGCCCTGTCGGAAAAACAATCTCAGGTTTTTATTAGTGCAGGTCAGGTTGATGTCATTGTCCAAATTTCTAGAGCAACAATTTACAATACAACTTACAAGCCATTTAATGAACCACTACACATCTATTATTAGTATGTAAGAGCATGATTAATTCTGCATAATGATGTTTTTATTACTTCTGTAATGATATTCATATTCATAGAGGTAGTGAGCCTTGAAAATTGCAGAGAGTCCAAATTTCTAGTTCAGCATCTCAAATGCAGGTCAAGTTCAGGCATTAGTTCTTTATTTGCTCCTTCAGAGCCATATCTACCATTCTCATCTGTGATTTTCTTGCCTTTATGTCTGTTGTTTGCCCTGTTTGGAATTGTGTTTGCTGCTATGTTGAAGCTGGACGATGTTAGCCGGGATATTAGAATATTAATGGGGTGAGATAAATGGTCCACTTCTGGTAATGTGACAGGTTGATGGCGGCGGGTCTCTGAGCACAGATAACCGGACCCTGTATTATGGCTGTAAGTAACCAGGGCCATATCTGTTTCTGTATTATCATATATAGCCGGTATAACACGGGGTGAAGCAGCTGAATATATGATATAATATAATACATTATATTGACTAACTTGTCATACCTAATCTAATTACAAATGTTGTCTGAAGAAGAATTACACTATATTGTATTGGGACGTATACAGTAATAAGAGAGAAAATATGAAATATATTTATTTACCTCTTTGACTGAATCGTACACTTTGGAAAACAACATAGGAATTGCTATATCATACATGTATGATGTAGTATAGAGTTGGTCTTCTTTGTGTTTGAAGTTGGCATTTACATAATCAAGCTTTGTAAGTGTAATTTGAGCCTACTGTATGGCACTACCTGAGACTCTCAGGTTTCGATAAAGACCACCTTTCTCATTATCATGCAGGACCAGAGTGCTAGAGATCACATTACTATTGTATGAAATGGTGTTTATGTACTATCAGGAGGATTCTGTATGTGATAATTATAGGGGCAGGTTTTCTGTGGTGTGGCCCTCCCCCTGTGCTGTGCATGTATTATATGCTGCTGTCAGATAGAGAGATAATGCTAATGGGGTGTGGAGCTGTGCACTGGGGCTGGTGTATTGCAGTTTGATGTGTTACAGACATTTCCTTTATGCGGTATTTGATTTGCACGGTGATTGTACAATGTATGTATGACATCAGCTCCGTCTAGCTGAACTTTAAAACACTAAATAGACTTGGACTGGTCTAAATGATTATGTGTCTGAACAGAGAAATTCAAGTTCAAATCAGAAGAGGTTGTATTGGGTTTCTAACCTGTTTCTAGGTCTGAGCCTTTTCACAGAGGAGTGGAAATTTGCTTGTTGCTGTTAGGACGGACAAAAATGTCACTCCTTCTGTCCCAAAAATCTGAACTTTGACACATGCCTACCTGCCTGAAATGACACATGAAATTGATGAAAATGTGTCTTGATAAAAAGACAGATTTTACAAGGAAAATAAACAACATTGGCTCCTAAACAATAAATGGGACAGAAGAACAGCACTGATAGGAACCCCAGTAAGCTAACTAGTATGACACCCAGGGTACTAAACCATAGCTTCTGAACTCTAACCGCACCACCAATGCTGAGCCCAGGTCCTGAGAGCTGGGATCAAAGGCTCAAACACAAAGCTGCGGAGAGACACAGGTGACCACGTCAGAGTAAAGGCATCTAAACAGGCCTGATCTCAGGATGTTTACATCTTTGTTGCCATGGTAACAGATGTGATTTCCATCCTGATTCGATTGTTCATTTTATGCAACTCATCCGGTTTGGGCTGATGTTGTTGAAAAAGGAGTAAAGTCATGTTTTGTTTTGTTTGAAGTTAAACTTTCTGATTTTGGATGTAAAAAATACATGCAGTGAGTTTTTACTTAAGATTTTCATATTGCTAATCTTCATCAATTTTTCCTATTGATGATGTAATTTGATACCTTAAGAGAAAACTATTAACTCTTTCAAGATTGAGTCATCAATTTCTATTTGTTTCATTGCCATTTACTTATGTAGAACCTTTTTTAAAGTCAATTGCAAAGCAGGAGGTACACGAATGAGCTAGTGAGCATGTACAGTACATGTACCCAATTTGTTTTCACATCAAAGACTTTACTAAAATTGCCTGGGGCATAACAGCATAGGTGGCCTTATATTCTGTTTTATACGTCTGGGTAACAAATTTTGTATTTAAAAATTTTTAAATTCTTATTCTCGTTAGAATTGTTATTATTTTTTTTAATGTATTTACTTCCATTTCAAACTAACAATAGACAACAAAACGAGCAGGGAGGTACCGAAGTGAGTTGACCTGTGCTGTTATTACACAACAGCAGGTTACAAAGTAGGTGAAATGCCGCCGGCCTACCTGCCTCCTACATAGTTGGCTCTTGTTCAACACTGACAGGAGCACGATGATTTATATTCGGCCCTGCCAGCGGCCATGTTTGCGCTTTTCAGGGCCATGTTTGTGTCTGTTTGGAAGGGAAAACCTTGGGAGTGGCTTAGGACCATATTTTATGTCGTAGATACAGTAGGGTGCGTGAGTGTGTTAGACAGGGATGTGTTCGTAACAATGGTGGCAGGGGAGGGCTGGTGAACACTTGACGTTGACTTATGTGTTTTTGGCACGTTTCTTGGAGATACGTCAAATGTAGATGGAGGTATCGTGACATGTCAATGCCTGGAGGGTGCTTATCATGTCATTGAAAAGATGTGATCTAGGAAAGGAAGGAGATTTCTTACCTTGAGGGAATTCTGCTTTGAAAGCCTTGCCAGTAGAATGATAATAAAAGTACTGGCACTGTGCAATTCGTTTGGAAACTGGTAGGGGGCCAAATTGTAGTCACATCTCCGTTGAACTAAGACTATATAACAAATTTTGATAAGTGTTGTACTTGAAAATGAATCCTTTTTCTCCATTTTCCAAGATTTTATGTTCAATCGTTTTGCCTTGTTTGCTTGCTTGCATGAAGACACGTTTCTGTAGCAAAATGCCAAGCAAAAGATGTTGCAAAGAGGATGGCAACACAAAGAAGGACACTCCATCCCTTTGCCCCAGATTTCCATGATTCCTCCACATTTCCCCTGATGACTGTGTGTCTGCCAGATCCCATCCCAGCTCAGAGATGGCCTGGAACAGTAGAGATGGAATCCCTAGGTCACATTTCTGTGCCATATTTCTTATTTCTGATAATCCCCGATAAAATATAGCATGACACACAAAAAGGACACTTCCCGCTCCGACCTCTAAAGTACTGAGGAGATTATTGCTTGCATCAAGACATGTATCTGTAGCAATATTCATACTGATATCGCAAAGAAGATGGCAACGCAAAGAAGGACACATTTTACTCCAAGACCACTCATTTTGTCCCAGATCTGTGTGCAAGATTCTAGCATATTTGCCATTGATGAATACAAAAGGACACATTTTGCTCCGAGACCACCCCATCCCTTTGCCCCAGATTCCTATTTCCCCTGATGACTGTGTGTCTGCCAGATCCCATGAAAACCCAGAGATAGCCAGATCTGTGACTAAGATGTGCCTCAGTATTGATCTTCAAAGCCTGCAGTGGGTAACTGTGACTCCATGGCCCCTTTTATCACTGGGCTGGTTTCTGGGTCAGTTTACCTACATGTATGCTTCTCGGACTATGCCAGTTGGATTTGTTGGTCCTTAGATTTGAAAACCTAAAATGAAAGATTAAACTGAAAGGTCAAATAAGGATCTGCACTCTAAGAACTATTAGGTAAATAGTTTTTTTAGAGTAAATATAGATTCAGATTGAAGTTGCAGACTAAAAAATTATTAAAATAAAAAAATTCAGCCTTAGCCTTCTTCAAGAGTGCGATTTGTGGTAAGAGTAATACCTTGAATATGATACTAGTAGTTCAATCATCTAAAATACAAATAGAATTGCTTGCAATCTTGCAGCAGACCCCACAAAAAATCATTTTGAGCCCTGACTCTAAACTGGTCTAAGATTAGAAACAAGGAAAATATAACCTTCAAGGTAAGGTAATAAACTTGATACCTTGATATTACACTAAGGCTAGTTTATACCCTGTGCTAGAGGCAACCATGGTCTTGGTGAGGATGGGACTACATGTAGGTGAGGTGAGGTGAGTTTATACCTTGATACACAAATTTCTAGGACATGGCTATAACTTAGTATATGCTAAGCTAGTAGCTAGATAGCTAGTAAGATCCCAGCCCTCGTCTTATTCATCCCAGGTGGTCTTCGCACCTATCTTTAAGTTGACCAAGAAACAACGACATGACTTGGAATGGCCTCTCCCAGAGTACCTGTGTATCCAGGGTAAAAGGATAGCAGGTCAGCACCAGGCTGCGGCCCAGAGATGCTCTGACATTCCCGCCACATCGGCAGGTAACCCGAGCGCCATGTGTTCCGGGAGATAAGGGTGGAAAATGTGGTAATGGCTGGGGCTGCGTGCGGCACGGAATTCCCCGCACTTGTGTCTGTACAATGGCAGGCCTTGGTAATGGCTACGTCGGTTTATAAAGACAGTTTTTAGTGTGATTTCCAGTCTGCGTTTGGGATGATAAATCATGGCAAATTCGTCATAGCTTGTTTTTTATAGGGAAACTTGATTGATGTGATGAGTTTTCATGTTTAGGTTCACCCAGAGGTTGGACTATATAATGTTTTATGTAGTGCATTTTTCTAGTTCACATTCATTACATGACAGTACCAGCATTGGTTAGGGCTATGTCGGTTTTTAAAGACAGTGTGATTTTCAGTCTGCATTTGAAATCGATAAATCAAGTTGGATTCATCATTGCTTGGTTTCATAGAGAGAAACTTGACTATAATTGTGATCATTTTTCATGTTTAGTTTCACCCAGAGGTTAGAATTTGTGCTGCTTTGTGAAACTGTATTTTTCTATTTCATATTCATTACATTACAGTACCAGCATTAGTAATGACTACATCGGTTTTTAAGGACAGATTTTAGTGCGATTTTCAGTCTGCATTTGATAAAAAATAAATCAAGTTAGATTCATCATTGCTTGTTTAATAGAGAAACTTGTCTATAATTGTGATCAGTTTTCATGTTTAGGTTCACCAAGAGGTTGGAATTTGTAGTGTTTTGTGTAGTTTATTTTTCTAGTTCACATTCATATATTACATTACCAGCTGTGCAAACAAACATAATGTATATATAAGTAATAAACGTTCGAATGGAGCAAATGTATGAAGCATGGCTGTAAACATCAAAGGTTAATGCATGATTGTATACTAATGACAATAAATCAGAGACTTTACTACATGGACCTTCCTGCTCCATTACACCATTTACAGTCATTCAAAGAGGGAAACTAAGATGTCAGGTCAGATTGCATAGTTAGGACAGGTGCCCTTAGACCGTTACATGTTATGAAATTAAAATCTGTGGTGTTATAGGGGCCTTCTCAAGCCAGAATGTCTTGAGTATTTGAGAATAAATCGATGAAGATTAGAGCTTAATGCAGGCAACAAAATAGTATTTTCCTCAATATTGTAACAAACAACAAAAAACCTCAATAGTGATAGAAAATTTTTGATGATATCGAAAATTTGATATATCAGAATTGTGGTGATCATTACAGAAAAATATATCACTATTACAATTATATGATACTGGCTACTCCTGAATACTGGCTGAGCCTGGTATGGGCAGGGTCTTTGATATTGGATCTGTTAGTGTTACTGTGGTTCACCCATAGTAGAGGCACCACTAGTTATGTGATCCAAGTTGTGGTTCCCCTATACATGTAGTAAAGGCACTACCACTAGTTATGTGATCCTAGCTGTGGTTGCCACCAGCCACCATTCTATCCCAGTCCCACCACCAGACACCTCCACACCCTGACAGGAGACCCAAGGGAGGCGCTAACATGTTGTGAGAGAAAACTGTTGACTCTAGCAGGCAGATACCAGCCAATTTACAGCATGTTCCTGACCAGGGAACTGGAAAGGGCCTGTGAAAAGGCCAGTGAAGGGTTGGGTCTGGATAGCAGCCCTGCGTTACATTCTCAACCACATAGACTGGAAAATTTCTGAATGAAAAAATACTGTCATACAATGTATCTTTTAGTTTTTCCTGGATTCTTGACTAAAATTTCAACATTTTTTTTAAAGCTACACCTTTCTAAAGAAATCTATGTAGACTATAAATCTGTAAATCTATGTAAATTTATATGTAAATCTATGTGGACTTAATTGATATTTCAATATCAGCTTTAACTCGCATGATTAATATATTAAAAAAGGATTAGAATTCCTATGATTATGATACTTGATATTGAATGCATAGCAGATATAATAAAACATTACAGCTTACAGATTATTATGATAAAATATTAAAGACAGACCCACAAATGCTCTGCATGCAATAAAGTACTTTATCTTCCCCCATGGGTTCACAGTGACAGGTGCAGGGCACACACACAGATTTAGTGGCACTGTTTGCTCAGAATATCGTAAATCAGGCTGTACCACTTCTGCTATTTGTAGGGGTGGATAACAAGGTTGCTCATAAAAATAACCCACCCTTATCAATACTGCCCATCTCTGTAAATGAATTAAGTCTCCCTCTTTTTACATCTAAGCGACTCCACCTCCTTAAGAGACTCAGGATGAGTTTGAGTTTTGAGATAATGATTTTCCAAGCCGCCTGTAACCTAACCCATCTCTGCGCAGATGCCAGGCTGCTGTGGTATCGGGTTGTTTCTGGAGCAGTGCAGATATATTTAGACTCCATCAATTGGTCCTAACATCTATATCTCAAGAACCCATGCAACTGTCGTCAAGTCAGAAGCAGTTACTTGAGACATTTTTATTGGCCTTTCTTTGGGAAATAGAAGAGTATAAGGACCTTGGCTAAGGAGGTATAAGCATAAGGTAAGATTAGAAAGATCACTAATGTTGATATTAAGTTACTGTATTTGTGATTGATCAAAGATTGGGTTGAGGGGAGGGGGGTGTTTTGAAATGATGAAGTTTTATATACATGTATTTATCTGTGTTATCAAAGAATTGTAAAGAAACATGATTTATTCTAACTTCTTTAACCCATTTTTGCAGGTACTATGTGTACACTGTATCTGTGTGTATTCATAAACAATCATTCTCTTCAGATTATGTACCGTACAAGTCCTCTTCTTTGAGGGTCTGCATGGGGGCCCCAAGAATGCTAAATTGAGAAGAGTCCCTTACGTATTAATTATGCTAAAATCAAGGCACTCAACTGCCCCAAACTTGGTCGCCTTGCTACGAATCATGTGGATAAGACAGCTTTCACTACAAATTTTGGTAAATCAAAATAGGCTGAATACTCCTTACAGAAAATGGGCATGCAGACCCACTTCTTAATGTTAGCTTGATTACTGCAGTCACATCTACTCTGATATGGTTTGTACACTTCTGGTTGTTATGCTTCCATGACTAGGCAGGATATGTGTTGGGGAAGATCGTAAATCACTGGAAATGATTTACTGCTGCTAATGAATAGGTAATAGACATTGACCCTGGACGCCGGAAATTCATTATTAAAGCCTGCATTGTTCAGCATGACTTGGCTAGATTTGGGGACTGTTGTTTGGATAAAATTTATAGTCTCTATTGTCAAATAATTATTGCCGTATGAAACAATTGTTGTTACCTTTTCAATAGAACAATATAGTAGCATTAATGCATACAAATGTATAGCACAAAGTAATGTGGTCTATTCAGAAGGGATCTTAAATTTGTCATTAAAAAATTGTGCACCAACAAGGATTTACAAGACAGCTTTTTGACACCTTCAGTGTAAAATCTTCTCTACATGCAAATTAAGGTCAAAGCCATGAATACAAGTGTCAGACTGTTACTAGTACTTTATATATATATATATATATAGAAAGTAACATAGATGTAAACATGGCAAATAAGCATATCTATTAAGGTCTGTTTAGACAATGTTTACAGTGCCTTTTATACATGTACATACTTGATAAATGATAGTGCGTGCACTTTAATCTGCTTGATGGTAATATTTGCTACATAATGCAGTATGATGTTGGCATATTGGTATATTCTAATAAGTTATAGTGCATATAGAGCATATCTTATTATGCCTCATCTGTATGTAATGTATATGTTATCTTTTATAAGTTAGGAGTCTTGATTGATGTATTTGAAATTTTGACATGTCTGACTGTACTTGAATATGCCTGATACTAGTGATAGCAATATACTTACAGTATAATGATGACATCTAAATGGTAGTATATCTTACAATGCTTACACTATCTTGTAACAGCTTGCTACTAGAATATCTTTTAATGCTCTCCATAAGTATTGTGTTTATTATTATCTTTGATATCATACATTTGAGTACCCCTTTTTCTGTACTAGATCTGTTCAATCTATTAAAATCTAGAGTACTTACTAGCATATCTTTTAACAGCATGCTACTAGAATATCTTTTAATGCTCTTAATAAGTATTTTGTTTCTAGTATCTTTGATATCATACATTTGAGTGCTCCTATTGCTGTACTAGAGCTGTTCAATCTATCAAAATCTATAGTACTTAGTAGCCTATCCTTTAATGGTTTGTTTAAACCCGAATGTTGATGATATTTTTGCTAAGTCTCTGATGAATGGTGTTCCGTACCCTTGAACCTGGCTGCTACGGATCGGCCATGAATATTTGATGACCTTCAGGCAGGGATTACGGTTCTTTTGTTGGAGTCCTTTCTGCAAGGTCATCGCCTGTAGCAGGGCTCGAAATATTACCTGCATATGCAGGTTAGTCCAGGTAAAAATGGAAGCTGTGCAGGTATTTCTTATGTCTACCTGCACCTAACCTGCACTGGTCCATATACTGGGTATATACACTGTATAATATGTAGGTCAGTGCAGGTAATATTGGCGCTGTGCAGGTATTTCTGATGTCTACCTGCACCTAACCTGCACTGGTCCATATACTGGGTATATACACTGTATAATATGTAGGTCAGTGCAGGTAATATTGGAGCTGTGCAGGTATTTCTGGTGTCTACCTGCACCTAGCCTGCACTGGTTTATGTATACATGTACATAAATGTCCTATGATGCAGGTGTATGTGGATTGTTATTAGCTGTACTGACCACCAATAAAATGTAAAAGAAAAAAAACAGTGATTGTTCCTGAACAATTTTAGTATGGTCCATACTCCCTAAATTCAGAGTGGTGCAGGTAAAATTTGTCAGGTGCTGGTAATTTTCAAAGGTATTTCGAGCCCTGCTGTAAATGTAGGTACGGATGTCAGTTAAACTGATCCCGGCCAATCAAATAGAGTACTTCTCAGCAACCGTGCTGTACGTTAATGGGAGGGGATGTTACACTGCGGTCTGCTGTTCATTGTGCCTGTCGGAAAGAGTAGGTAGACTTCCTCACTGCACCAAACCTGTACATGTAGGTGCTCTAATTAACGTCTTATTGTTACATCTTGCTGGTTCAAGGGTAAGGATTTCAGGAAAGAGCAGGCAGACCTCCTTACAGCACCAAACCTGTATGTGCTCTACTTAACATCTTTCATCATATCTTCTCTGGTTCAAGTAGGGGAGGGTAAAGATCGGAAGGTAAGGGTTTCAGGAAAGAGCAGAACGAACCTGTATGTGCTCGACTTAACGTCTTATTCTTACAAATGTATCAAGTTCAAGTATGTGAAAGAGCAGGTAGATTTCCTAGCTACAACAAACCTGTAGTATGTGCTCTTTACTTAACGTCTTATTATTAGATCTTCTCTGGTTCGAGTAGGGGGGTGGGGGTGGGGTATGCATTGCAGGAAAGAGCAGGTAGATTTCCTTGCTATGTACCAAACCTGTATGTGCTCTTTACTTAACGTCTTATTAGCACATCTTGTCCGGTTCAATTGGGGGAGGGTAAGGAGTTGAGGAAAGATCAGGTAGATTTTCTTTCTACACTGAACCTGTATGTGCTCTATACAACATCTGGCATTCTTGTTAGATTTGGAGAGAGGAGGGTTTTCTTTAAATTAGGACATACATGTAGATACACTGCCTGCTTTGTAGAATGCTGGTACCATTCATAATTTATCATAAAGTTATATTATCATTTTAAATGAATGTATACAAATAACATGACCAGTAATAGATTGGCTTTCAGTAAGCTGAAGTGGATGAAGATGATTTTTCATTTTCTTTAAGTATAGGACTGACAGCACATCGTTTATTACAGGACATTGCTGGTAGGATTAGCATTTGAGTTCCTGAGTAGGCTAAAAGTCAGTTGAAGTTGACTAATGCTACTTATGTCAGTAAGTTACCATTCTCTTTATTGTCATGGCCAGTTGAATGATACATACAGAACATGTATGTGGCAAAGAGGTCACTGTGAATGTGGGAGCATTAAACCACTGCAAACATTTCAATATTTACAGTACCCCATATCCTCCAATGATTGTTACACTGTACTCACTCACTCACTCTCACTCTGGCGAGCTCGCTCGGAATTTCCACATAACTAGTTTCCTGCACCCCTCTTTGTCATCCATCGCTGCGGGAAGTTGCTGCAGGTCCAAACTTTAAAAATCAGTTTGTTCTTTTGTGTCCTGGTTGTATCCTTGGTCCATGAAGGATCTTTGCTTTTTTTCCCCATTTTTCTCTGTTTTCTAACATGGGAGGCTGATAGTGTGCCCTGCCAACAGTGTATTTATAATTTACTAGCTTCCTCAGCTTGATGAATTTGCAATATCTAAAAATTTGTTCATCTTCTCTGCATCACAGGACATGGTAGGCTGATACCTTGCCCTGCCAACGATGTACTAATAGTAATACTGGTCACCATCCTCAGCTTGTTGAATTTCTTTGCAATATCTAAACTTTTTCATCTTCTCTACTTTACAGGACATGGTAGGCCGATAGCGCGTCCCACAGACGACATCCAGGTGAAGCTGAATGGAACCTTGAACGGCCACGGCGGTCGGAAGCGACATTTCAACCGGGATGAGCCGCGGCGCCACACGCTAGGCGGACCGCGCAGCCAGATGGAGATGAAGAGGGAAAACTCGGAGATGGAGAAACTGGAGAGACAGCGACAGGCCTTCCTGGAGCATCTGAAGAAGAAGTACCCTCAACATGCACAGGCCATATCAGGGCACCAGAAACAGGTGGGGCTTTGTTTGTTTATTGGTTGGTTTGTAAACAAAAGTACATACAGCATCAGAAGCAGGACTAGTAAGTTGATTTATTGATATCAAAAGAGGAAGAAGTAGCGATTGTTACTAATGTTAGCTTCCTAGTTAGCTGATCTCCTCATCCATTAATTTTTCAGCAATCAAACTTTAAAGTCAGATGTCGAAGATCACTAGTTATGATATATCTACAGTAGAAGCTCTTATCACAAACTTAAAGATAACTTTCATTTTTCCCCTACCCTTTTATCAAGTCTGGAAAGGGTCTTGCGTACACCCTGTAAATCATCTGTACTGTCATTCTGTTGTTGCAAGATAGGGGGAACTTCTTAACTGCTACAGGTCGTTCAACCAATTTTGTGTAACCATCCTGGCAAAGATGGCTCAATCTTTTGTTTTTGTGAAATCCATACTCACTAATAATCTCTTAGCAGATCCTACAGTGGCATAATAATTAATATGGTATCATAAGCTCGCAAAGGGGTATACCTCTATCAGTGCTAGTCTTTTAGGTCCTTTGCAAAGGTAACATCACATTAAGCATGATAAAAGCAAGTGATTAAAATCTATACACTCATAAAGAGTACTAACTGTGTTTATATCATCCTTTAAAGATCAATTTTGGTCTTGACCTTGGAAGCTAAAATGTCAAGGTCATATCAACTTCTAGACAGCCATTTAGAAAAGGACATTCAAGTAATTGGACTTTATACAGTCTTTCTCAAAAGAATATGTGTATCTAGCTGTGTTTCTGTCACCCATGGAATACCTTGTTCTTGACCTTGAAAGCTGGAGGTTCAAGGTCATCAGACTTCTAGACAGCCATGTGGATTGATGTCAGTTCTTGTTTCTTTTTGCCAATAGTATTCCCTGAAGTCAGTTGTTTGAGAACCTAGTGTATAACGGATGAGACAGAAGGTTATGGTCCACACCTCCCTGTGTCGGCTCACATATGGGATTTATTATGCTCAAGTTCAGGGTTTTTGGCAGCTCTTCCCCCTCCTGGTACCACCCTGTAATCAGAGCCGTCTCCCCCACTGATCACTGATCAGGGAGGCTCCTGACATTTACACTGCAGTAACCCATCCTGACTGGTAGGGGCTGGTACAAAACCGGTTTATCTTGTTGAAACTGGTCCGAAAAAAACAGGAGACCAAATTTTGAACTGAGTAGAAAATGAACAGATTATACCGGAGGGATTTACTGGTTTCGGCCCTTTCTGGTTTAAGAAAATTAAAAGAGTGAAGTATAAAAGAGTTTAGAGTCATTTCTACCAAGTTTCCACAGTCAAATGTACAAAGTTTACATGAAGACAGGATTCTAAAATGCTCATGGGAGTCGGATACTCTGCAAGATAGATTCCTTTGTAGTGAAAGGATCATTATTTTGAGTATCGCTCATTTACAAGTTTTCACAAACAATTAGGTTCATGACGAGGTTTTCTTTGTGGCTTTCTACTGCCTTTTTGGCAGCAGAATGTCCAGCTTTGATATCTCATCTTCTGAATATGATACAGTTGTAATTTGTGAAAAGAATAACAGCATTTTCCTTCACAAAATAAGAAATATTTAAACAAATTTCGAAGCTGGTGTGTTACACCGAATGGCGGTTATACCGGCTATATAGATACAGATACAGATACAAATACATATCTACTGTTTCACAAACATATCAGAGACATCTCACATGTGGAAGTGATTGTATGAAAGTGCGTAGTTTTGGCAGGAGTGTGTCCTCTGGTAATCAGAGCTGTCTGTCTCCACCGCTCTAAAAGGTTGTTGACATTTGCTCACACACCAATAACTGCTGCTGGGTTATGATGTAAGCCAGCCCGCCACACAGTCACACGTGTGTGCCGCGCGCCCTTTGTGGGGAGGGGTCAGGGGTCAGCTCGGACTGGGCCCAAGTCCCGCCCTTCCGCCCACGTTGTTGCCCCTTGCTGTACGTCTTAGGCTGTATCAATTCAACTTCTTGGCTCTCGGATCTTATACTTTAAAGTCAATATTTTCTCACGTTGTGTTATTCAGAAAAGTTGTTTTCAAGACATGAGAACAGGGATTTGAACAGTAGATGAAATGTCACAGTACATGCTATAATTTTTCTCTAAAGTTTCAAACAATAAATGTAATAAAATCATTGCCATTTAAAAAGGATTCTTCTGAACTGGAAAATCAACATGAAAACATCACTTTTCTTAAAGTATATCACCACAAGTTGCTCTATCTCAGGTCCTTTTCAAATTTGTTCTTGCAATAACCTCAAATAAAGTGTTGCCACAAATTTGGCAACAACTTGCATTACATTTTGATATGAGTATGTACTTAATTCGACAAAATATGTTACACACGGTTCCGGGGAGTGAATATTTTAGACTTAAAAGGTTTTCTTCCCAGCCCATAATTTTATTTAGAAGTAACAAAAAACCACTGAAGTTTATCTATATGCCCTGTATGGCAACTGGTACAGGCTATCATTGTTGTGTCTATAACTATGTTTATATCAGACCCCGTAGACAGTCATATGTTGGTGCTTTTCTCTTGTCCCTTTTGGATAACATCCAGCATGAGCAATATCCCAGAAACCTGCCTGGTTTCTGTATCAGCATGGTGACCTCCGAGCACTGATGAGTCAGCTTCAAGAAGTATCTTAAGAAAGTGTTAGATCTTAAGATGTTGAAGTATGTCTTAAGATGGAATGGGCGATTTTGCCTATGAAAGGGTTATCTAAAGGGGAAAAGGTATAAAATAAAATGAAATAAATTCTTGTTAAAAAATAACGTCAGTTTTGAAAATAAGTAGGCAAAAAGTATTGTTGTTACTTTCACGTTTCAATTGAAGTTGTTCATAATTTCTGTCTGGATGGATGGATGGATGGACAGACGGATGGACAAATGAACAAATGAACAAACAAAGGAACAAATGAAAAGAACAAAGGAAGAAATGAACAAACGAATAGACCACTGAATAAATCTTTGAGGAAGCCCTTGTCCCTAGGTGTTAGTTCCACGGTTGCAGAAAAAAGGTCTTGTTGTAACCACTAATCCAGTTCCCCTTGGCTTGTGTGCTGCAACCATTAGTGACTATAAATTTGAAGTATCTCTAATAGAGTCTGACTTTTATGGTTCAAGAATTGAAGAAAACATGGTTCTATGGTTGTTTCTTTCAAAGTCTGTACTTCAAACCCTATCTCGAATTTCACTTTCTTAAATCTTGTAACTGTAGTCTGCACCTCTTTAATGTCACGGGACTCACGGCTGTCAGGTTTAGCCAATAAAACTGTGATGAGTGAAGCCTGCTGGGTGACCTGGGAAGGAGTTGCCTGGCCCAGAACCATCTTGTTCCCAGGGTGTTCAGGGGGAGTGATGGGGAGGAGTCATGTGACACCACCATGGAAATCACAATTTTCACACAAACCACGAAAGATAGAATTTATCCTGGGAATGTCAACAGTTTGATTTGAGGTTTTCCTCCTACTTATAGAAAGCTGAAACAAAAATTATTTCTGTAACTTTGATGAACTAAAACTTATGAAGCAAAATTTATAGAAAAAAATTTTACTTTTCCCATCTACTCTAGCATTGGATATGTAACATAGTATTAAGAATGGAGAAAAAAAACCTGATGAACTAACAAACTGGAAAGGTGTTTTCTTTACCACATCAATCCTGCCTCAAGTTCCTGATATTTTCCTATTACATATAAATTTTTTGTAATGTGTATACTGCTGTGCTGTTGTGCACTACATATCACGGTTGTTTAAGACAATAAGAAATCCATGAACAATTATCCACAATCTAAATCCAAAAAAAAAAAGTATTTTTCCAGCCCAGCTCCTATCTTTAGTGGGTGTGGCATGTTTACACACAGCACATGTTCAGGATCCTTATCAAATTAGTGGGCAGATATTTTTGGCAACAGGTCTGACATATGATCCTCACCGCCAGATGGATTTCCATACTTCTGTAGTATAAAACCTGCTGGTGGTAACTTTAATGGCTTTTTCATTTGGAGAAAATCCAGGCTTGGGCATAGGTGAGAAATCCGGTCGAGAAATGATGTAACACAGACACTAGATATTTTGGAGAAAAAAAATTGTGATTACTCTTATGAGTTTGCAGAGGAAATATGAAGATGAATGATAAATCTATTGTGTACATAAGCCATTATCCTCATTGGTAAAGTCAAGGAGGTTGAACCATTTTCAACCTCCTTGGTAAAATGAAGAAACAATGTACCATCATAGGGGAGATGTATACTGTTATTGTGCCCAGATTAAAGCTGGTTGATGTATGTAAATTATATAGTATTCTAAGACAAGTTGAATAAAGGGCAATGCCCTCAAGTATTTAGAGAAATGACTTGCCAGATGAAAAGTGACCAGTTCCAAATCCTTTAGTGAAGTAGGACACGGCTAAATCCGGTCCTGACCAGACAGTCCAGTTTAGGGAGATAACAGACAGGGTCAAGGGCAAGGTCAGGGCAAGGTCATGATAGCTGTGCTGGGATCTCTAAGAAACAGACCTAAGGGAGGAATGGGGGGAAAGATGTCTTGGAGGAGCACGCATCTTATTTCACATCTTATTTTACGCCTGCCTGTCTTTGCACTGTCTCAGTGATTATTTCAGATACCTTGAGATGGTTCCTTCACTTGGGAAGTAAGGTATTGTTTTTAGTGTGTTAGTGTGTGTGTGTGTGTGTGTGTGTCTGTGTATGTCTGTGTGTCTGTGTATATTTGTGTTTCTGTATTTAGTGTATACTATTCCATAAAAACACAATTTAGCATTGCCATACATGTACATCCCCATTGCTCCTATTTTTCTAAGTGGTCATCGCCAGTGCCGACAGAGGAACAATATAAGAGTTGACCTATATTCAGATGGCACATAATGTGCAGGGCTGTCTCCAGATTTTGTTTATTTTTCAGTCTCACTATTTGTTTTGGGAGTATGAAAATTTAATACATTTTCGTCAGTTTCATTTAAGAAGTTAGATTTTTTTGACTAAGAGGACAGAATCCTTTCAGTCCTAACTGTCAAGCAGTTCTGTCCTAGAACAGGCGGACAGGTCTAATCTCAAACATACACTGTTTACTGTATGTACCTACTGTAACACAACCAACAGACAGGCATTATGGACATGACATGTTAAAGCCCCACCAGATGGGTTAGATTTGCTGATGTCCAAACATTGTGTGGGAGCATCAGGGCAGTGTTCCACCCTGCTGACTTTATGTGGTGTGTAAAACTCTGCTTTATAAGGTCCTCTGAGCTTCAGACCTTCCCTAGAGAAGGTGGGAGTGATAATCTTAACTCCAGCCTGTTGATACAAGGCAGTAGTAATGACACAGCATCTGCAAATACAAGCAGTTTGATGGTACTCTAGATCATCAGTTACTGTAGATGGTGGTAATTTGTGTGTATAAACAACAAGCATGTAGGAGTGAGCTTTTTTTAACCATCCTCTTGGATGGACTCAAGACCATGGTTATTTTGTACAGTGTGTAAACCAGGCTTGTTGGACAAGTCCACTAGTACATTTGTCCCAGGCAAGTGAAAGTAGTGATAGCAAGAGCAATTGTCCTACCCCACTTGTCCGGTTGGAGGTACAGTTTTTCCAGGAGTGAGATTTTGGTGTCTTACACAATGCTTTATAAGGTCCTCCGAGCTTCAGACCTTCCCTGTAGAAGGTGGGAGTGATCATCAACTAGCTCCAACTTGTTGTTACAAGACAGTAATGACACAGCATCTACAAATACAAGCAGCTTGATGGACCTCTAGATCATGGTAATTTGTACATTGTGTAAACAACAAGTATGTAGGGGGGACCTCTTTAATGTACATGCACTTACTCTGTGTATAATGGTCTATGGTTAGGGCTCCTTGGAAGTTTGAATAATAATGACATATCAGTCACTAAATAGAGATCCATTTCAAATCAAACCTTGAAGCTTTAGAAGTTCCTTAGACTAGAGATTTCCATGTGACCTGCAACCTGTTGATACAAGAAACTTTATCTGTCCTAAGCTTATAATTTGATTACTGTAGATCTAAACTACCATCATGATAACAGAGTTCCTTTCTCTAATGTTAACTTTGTTTGATGGTCCATGGTTTATGAGGACCCAGATCAGGGCATTTAAGGACAAGCAAGGATCTTCAACCTAATGTTTACACAAAAGCAAACTTCATGTTTGCAAGAAGAGACGTCCTTTTTCTCCCATCTCATGACATTTTGATTTTGTCATTGGAAGACGTCATCAATTCAGACAACATTTTTTATTGAATAGTTTAAGTTAAATAAAGAAGATTTAAAATTTACAAGCAACCAAGTAGTAAATAAGGGTAGGGACTCTTGGACAATATTTTTAGCCTTGACATGAATTTAGTTAACACAATGTGATTGTGCATAGTGTTTTTTATATATTTATTAATCTTTTAGGGTACTCCCTACAGTTTTAAGAAAGCTGATTTCCAAGGCATTTCATTAGGTACATTTTAGAACATTCTGTGATTTACTCAAATTCAGCGTGACACTCTAAACAACTCTAAAATTTCACGATTGGGTGACGTCCAAACATGGAGGGGGCGGAAGGTCAGTTTGCAACCTTTCTAAATGTACACAGTGTGTCCATCCATGCTTTTACAGGGTCCTGAGAGTTTCACCAAAATGTACATCTGTTTACAACACCCTGGTATAGGTATAACTATGGGAAGTAAGTGGTCAAATCATATCCAGCTGCTTAAGTTACTATTATTTGGTGTATCTTCTTACCTTAATTAAGGTAAGTGGTAGCATTTTGAAGCAATTTAGATATCTTCCCTGCACATACAATGTGTGTGTGAGCATTTGTGTGTCTGTCTGTCTGTGTGTATCTGTGTGTTTCAAGGTCTGTGTCAGTATTATTCGCAAGACCCTCGCAACAAAAGGTACTGATAGGATGTAATGATCTCTCTCAACAACAACATGACACTAGATCTTCAACTTGAACTTCGACATGACAACAAAACCGCTCTCTCTGAGATTTGACGTTCTCTCTGTCCCAAGTTTACACTGGCCCTGTAAGCCAGCGGTAGCTGTGACTCTCTCTATGACAGTCCGTAGTGACTCTGTCCCAAGTTTACAGGCCCTGTAAGCTAGCGGTACATTTGCAGCTGTGACCACATCTCTATGTCAGTCCGTAGTGACTCTGTCCCAAGTTTACAGGCCCTGTAAGCCAGCGGTACATTTGTAGCTGTGACCACATCTCTATGTCAGTCCGTAGTGACTCTGTCCCAAGTTTACAGGGCCTGTAAGCCAGCGGTACATTTGTAGCTGTGACCACATCTCTATGTCAGTCCGTAGTGACTCTGTCCCAAGTTTACAGGCCCTGTAAGCCAGCGGTACATTTGTAGCTGTGACCACATCTCTATGTCAGTCTGTAGTGACTCTGTCCCAAGTTTACAGGCCCTGTAAGCCAGCGGTACATTTGTAGCTGTGACCACATCTCTATGTCAGTCCGTAGTGACTCTGTCCCAAGTTTACAGGCCAGGGTAAGCCAGCGGTATATTTGTAGCTGTGACCACATCTCTATGTCAGTCCGTAGTGACTCTGTCCCAAGTTTACAGGCCCTGTAAGTCAGCGGTACATTTGTAGCTGTGACCACATCTCTATGACAGTCCGTAGTGACTCTGTCCCAAGTTTATAGGCCCTGTAAGTCAGAGGTACATTTGTAGCTGTGACCACATCTCTATGTCAGTCCGTAGTGACTCTGTCCCAAGTTTACAGGCCCTGTAAGTCAGCGGTACATTTGTAGCTGTGACCACATCTGGTATTAAGGTAGTATCGACTCTGTCCCAAGTTTACAGGCCCTGTAAGCCAGCGGTACATTTGTAGCTGTGACCACATCTCTATGTCAGTCCGTAGTGACTCTGTCCCAAGTTTACAGGCCAGGGTAAGCCAGCGGTATATTTGTAGCTGTGACCACATCTCTATGTCAGTCCGTAGTGACTCTGTCCCAAGTTTACAGGCCCTGTAAGTCAGCGGTACATTTGTAGCTGTGACCACATCTCTATGACAGTCCGTAGTGACTCTGTCCCAAGTTTATAGGCCCTGTAAGTCAGAGGTACATTTGTAGCTGTGACCACATCTCTATGTCAGTCCGTAGTGACTCTGTCCCAAGTTTACAGGCCCTGTAAGTCAGCGGTACATTTGTAGCTGTGACCACATCTCTATGACAGTCTGTAGTGACTCTGTCCCAAGTTTACAGGGCCTGTAAGCCAGCGGTACATTTGTAGCTGTGACCACATCTCTATGACAGTCCGTAGTGACTCTGTCCCAAGTTTACAGGCCCTGTAAGTCAGCGGTACATTTGTAGCTGTGACCACATCTCTATGACAGTCTGTAGTGACTCTGTCCCAAGTTTACAGGCCCTGTAAGTCAGCGGTACATTTGTAGCTGTGACCACATCTCTATGTCAGTCCGTAGTGACTCTGTCCCAAGTTTACAGGGCCTGTAAGCCAGCGGTACATTTGTAGCTGTGACCACATCTCTATGTCAGTCCGTAGTGACTCTGTCCCAAGTTTACAGGGCCTGTAAGCCAGCGGTACATTTGTAGCTGTGACCACATCTCTATGTCAGTCCGTAGTGACTCTGTCCCAAGTTTACAGGCCCTGTAAGTCAGCGGTACATTTGTAGCTGTGACCACATCTCTATGACAGTCCGTAGTGACTCTGTCCCAAGTTTACAGGGCCTGTAAGCCAGCGGTACATTTGTAGCTGTGACCACATCTCTATGTCAGTCCGTAGTGACTCTGTCCCAAGTTTACAGGCCCTGTAACTTAAGCCAGAGGTACATTTGTAGCTGTGACCACATCTCTATGACAGTCTGTAGTGACTCTGTCCCAAGTTTACAGGCCCTGTAACTTAAGTCAGAGGTACATTTGTAGCTGTGACCACATCTCTATGTCAGTCCGTAGTGACTCTGTCCCAAGTTTACAGGCTCTGTAAGCCAGCGGTACATTTGTAGCTGTGACCACATCTCTATGTCAGTCCGTAGTGACTCTGTCCCAAGTTTACAGGGCCTGTAAGTCAGCGGTACATTTGTAGCTGTGACCACATCTCTATGTCAGTCCGTAGTGACTCTGTCCCAAGTTTACAGGCTCTGTAAGCCAGCGGTACATTTGTAGCTGTGACCACATCTCTATGTCAGTCCGTAGTGACTCTGTCCCAAGTTTACAGGGCCTGTAAGTCAGCGGTACATTTGTAGCTGTGACCACATCTCTATGTCAGTCCGTAGTGACTCTGTCCCAAGTTTACAGGCTCTGTAAGCCAGCGGTACATTTGTAGCTGTGACCACATCTCTATGTCAGTCCGTAGTGACTCTGTCCCAAGTTTACAGGGCCTGTAAGTCAGCGGTACATTTGTAGCTGTGACCACATCTCTATGTCAGTCCGTAGTGACTCTGTCCCAAGTTTACAGGCTCTGTAAGCCAGCGGTACATTTGTAGCTGTGACCACATCTCTATGTCAGTCCGTAGTGACTCTGTCCCAAGTTTACAGGGCCTGTAAGTCAGCGGTACATTTGTAGCTGTGACCACATCTCTATGTCAGTCCGTAGTGACTCTGTCCCAAGTTTACAGGGCCTGTAAGTCAGCGGTACATTTCTAGCTGTGACCACATCTCTATGTCAGTCCGTAGTGACTCTGTCCCAAGTTTACAGGGCCTGTAAGTCAGCGGTACATTTCTAGCTGTGACCACATCTCTATGTCAGTCCGTAGTGACTCTGTCCCAAGTTTACAGGGCCTGTAAGTCAGCGGTACATTTCTAGCTGTGACCACATCTCTATGTCAGTCCGTAGTGACTCTGTCCCAAGTTTACAGGGCCTGTAAGCCAGCGGTACATTTGTAGCTGTGACCATCTCTATGTCAGTCCGTAGTGACTCTGTCCCAAGTTTACAGGGCCTGTAAGCCAGCGGTACATTTGTAGCTGTGACTATGTCAGTCCGTAGTGACTCTGTCCCAAGTTTACAGGCCCTGTAAGTCAGCGGTACATTTGTAGCTGTGACCATCTCTATGTCAGTCCGTAGTGACTCTGTCCCAAGTTTACAGGCCCTGTAAGCCAGCGGTACATTTGTAGCTGTGACCCTGGGAGCCGCTATGTCAGGAATCCACCTCACTGGGAGGATGGAGCCACGAGGGGCCAGAGGGCCATGTGAGGGGGCCGGCAGGGCTGGCAAGGCTGAGTCAGGGTCCCCTGCTGTAGGGTTGGCCATGGTTACAGGGCTACACCCACTGTTGGGTCTCACATACGCGCGTCTGCCCTCACGTTACACTGCCGGGTTTCACGTCTGTCCACACGGTCTGGGAATATGTGGAAGATATGGCGGGGCAGGGGGAAGAAGGTGAATATTATCAGATTTTACTGTTTCCATATTTTTGTAACTTTGGGGTATACTATTTGTTTGGGTATCCAAGTAGCAAGATGTATTGTTTTGGCAATCAGCCCTTGAGGGTTGAAAAATATTTCTTTCACTTCTGGAGCATTTTGTTTACTTTTCTTCTGCCAACAAGATGCCAGGATTGTTTTACTAAATGTGGTACACTTACTGACATATCAGATATCAAGTGCAAGATTATTTCTGTTGGGCAAAGTCAAGTTCTCGTGATTTAAAGCTCGCAAAGGCGGCTGTTGTTTTGACACATTTTTGCGGCGACCCGATTTTTGGACCCGCTTCAAATATGAAGTTCACGTCAGTCAGCGACCTCTGTCAGCTGGAGCAGCAGTGCATGCTGGGATCGCTCGTGTCATCACTTGTTAGTTTGTTATAAGTCAGTAGTAAGAAGGACACTAAGTACTTAGTACTGCCCCCCTTTACTGGCCTCTAATGCTCCTTAATCTGCATCTGCTGTTTATCTGTTCTGTTAATCTGTTTGATAATCTGTTGTTAATCCGGCTCCTTCTGGATTTAGGGATAGGGTTACTTTGTTGACCCAACAGAAGTGATGGGGTGTTTCTAGGACCACCAACATTTGTTTACAGTTTTACAAACAGTAAATATAGCCAAAACCAGATAGATAAAGGTCTAGTGCAAAATGTAGACCATTGAGGTGAATCTTGATGCATTTTGTTGCTAGCGGCAGTGCAACGTTACTTCGCTATTTCTTTCATTTTCAGACAAGCACACCTACTCTTTTCGATAAGTGTGATGGGTTCTTTCTTTTGCATCTATTACAGAATGATATATGGCTATACAGTATTTCTATTTTTTGGAAGTTTTTTGGAACAATACAGGATCAAACTAGCAGAAGCATTAGACACTGGGTCAATGCATGTGTCTTCTTTGTTGAAGAGTATCAGGTTAACTAGTAGTGAAAGCTGTCCAGAAGCTGAGAGGTGTTGGTGAAAGTGTCCAGCTGTATCATGTTTCCCCTCAGGTGTTTCCCTGAGTGACAGGTGGAACTGTTGGCATGGCAACTGACTTACTCTTCCCACAGTCTCAGGCATGCTGTACATAGGGTGGTGCTTTGTGTTTCAAGATCATTATCACTATAAAAAATGGCAATTTGCTTTGGGTGTGTCTGTGTGTGTGTGTGTATCTGTGTGTCTGTGTGTGTGCCTATGTGTGTGAGTGTGTGTGTTTGTGTGCATGTGTTTGTCGTGTGGTTGGTAACAATCTATTTAATTGATAGCTTCCTAAGCACTGTACTCAATCTGGTTTCCTTGAATTTGGAATGCAATTTTCAAATATAAATTGAAAACGTAACAGTAACTTTTAAAACTCTGAAACAGTGCTAGGTTATACAGTCAGGTAACCTCCTCCTTGTTGCTTAATGGTAACATTCACAGATTTCACTTAAGTCTAAACAACTGTCTTATAATATTTATAAGACAGTGTGGTAGCCATCTGACCATGCTGGATACTTCACATTTTAGTGTTGACAGTTCCTGTGATGTTTAGGCACGTGTTTTCAGTCTGTAATGATGATCTATGTGAGTGTTGTTGTGGGGGGAGTGATAACATGTTAGGCCCATGTCAGGGACATCCGACCCAGCTGGTTGGGCTTACATCATCCCTCCCTTTCTCAAGGTCAGGGAACTCATGACCTTGACACGGTGTCCTGCCTTTTCTCAAAGTGTCATTCTTTGATAAACCATCATGAGTTTGATCACGCCATGTAGTTTTTTGTTAGGAATGTCACTTTTGGAATACCATCATGAATGTGAATCTTTGTGCAATCGACTATTATTATAATAACCTCAAAATTAAATGTCTGACTCTGAATTACTCAATTGCTATATCATTCTTCAATTAATTGTTTAACATACTTTTTCTTACTTGTATTTTGTTTATAACATTTTACATGCAGTATGTATATCTATGTTATCATTTTACTGATTGGATGATGAAGTCCACTTGTTTAATGTAACCAGCTGGCATTCAATACTATGACGTTACCTACGGAATCTGTTATGATGAAAGTATATTGTAATGTCAGAGACACGCTCCTGATTTTAATTTCTTTTTGTCTTCCTTCCGCCCCCTTGCACAATGCCATTTGATGTAGACAGCTGGCATTGTATACATATATATACTATAATATAGGGACATACTGAATGTCTCTGATTTTAACTTCTGCGTCTTCCTTCCTCCCGTCCCCAGACGAGAACTCTGTCATCCTTGCACATTGGTATGATGAAAGCATGTCATACTCTCAAAGAGACATGAAATGAATGATCCTGAACTTCTTTATCTTCTTTTCCCCCCAGACGAGAACTCTGTCGTCCTCGCACGTTGCCGAGGTAATGGAGGAGGAGGATCGGGCCAGCGTGGCCTCGGAGCAGTCCGAACCGCCCATGGGCACGGCAACCGCGGGCTTCAGCCGCGGGTCCCGCCTGCGGTCCAGCCTGCCCGTGGTGCGCACACCCATCCTCAGTAAGGAGAAGTCAAAGGGTAGGCTGTTTGTTTGTGTGTTTTGTTGGTTGCAAAATGAATTTTGGTTAAGACTTGGCAATTGACTGGAAAATAGGGTTGAAATTAAGCAGATTTTTTTTTTCTGAGAAAGAACTACCAACCAGTTGTTTTCCTACTGTTTTGAAACTCAGCTGAAATTCAATGTCGTATTGAAAAACAAAGAGTATTCTAGCAATGCATATATTTGAGAAAGACAGTTGTGAATGGAGTGGTGGGAAATTTGTTTTTCTGGAGGTATGAAAAAAATATCAAAGAATGACATTTCTCTCCTAACCCATTGACAAATCAGTGTAATTTTTGTTTTGTTTTCGAACAAGGTTTAAACAATTTATGCACCAAAATGCTGAAATGGTAGGATTTGATCTGCATGTTTGTGAATTATTTTCAGCTGAGGTTTCAGTTTTGACCAGCAATTTTATTAGCCATCACATTCCAACAGAAGTCCATTCTTTGCTCCTGTCAGAAATGTCAGCTGCCCCACCCACAAACTTAAACACACCTTTCAGAAACCCAGACAGGTGTGTGTGTGAGAACACTTGTACCTGACAGATGAGACCACACACCTGTGTTACACCTGTCTTACCTGGACAGGACCTGTCACCACCACAGCTACTTGAAAATGGGAGGGAAAGTTTACTAACTTTTAAGTTACTGTCTGGACATGGACGTGGGTGTAAGTGGGTGGGGCGTGACAACCCAGGTCAGGTTAGAACAAGCCGTGTGACCAGAAAGAGAGTCAAGCTTGTAAAGCCCTTATTTCATTCATTCTCACACTTTTTACATGTAATTTTCAAGAAGAGGCAAGACATCAAATCTAAAAGCAATAAATTTTTGAGAGAAAAAATGGAGAAATGATAACCTAGGGTCATCTTAGAACAATACACACCTGTGTTACACCTGTTTTACCTGGACAGGACCTGTCACCACCACAGCTACTTGAAAATGGCAGTGAAAGTTTATTAAGTTATTGCCAGGATGTGGGTGTTAGTGGGTGGGGTGGGTGACAACTTGGGTCAGGTTAGAATAATGGGTGTGACCAAAAAAGGAATCAAAATAGCAGAGTCCTCATTTTATTCATTTTAACACTTTTTACATGCAAATTTTCAGGAAGAGGCAAGGCATCAAATTCAAAAACAACAAACTTGGGACAAAATTTAACAACATCAAAAAATGACAACCGGGCATCAGGGTTGGTGTTACCAGAAAGGGGGTCTTGCTTGCAAAGTTCTCATACTTTTTAAGCGCTGCAAATTTTGAGGTGTAAGGCATCAGATTTAAAAACAATGCATTAACTTGTGACAGAATTTTTAAAAATATGAAGAAATGGCTGAACAAATGACAAATAGAAAAGAACAGTTAACAATGACAGGTAAAGAACAATCAAATGTCAGATCTAATAAGAAAATACAATTATAGCGTATTGTACAAGTCCATGTAAACATCATCAGTTTATGTGTATTGTATCATACCTGTAAGTGTTATAGAACTGTGCTAGTTTGATGTGAAGAGCACCAATTCAGATGTAAATGTTTCTTGTAAAGTGTGAACAGCACAAGTTAGATTAGAATATTTTCAATGTGTAACTGCACCCATAAGCCTAATTAGCACAATTAACACATAATACGTAACTGCACCACTATGGCTAATCCATAATGCACATAACAACATCAATTAGTTTTCAAATACATGATTTTAACATAGGCACCTAGTTTAGCTGTAGATTCACTAGTTTTCTTTTTTTTTTGTTTCCTTTTATGTTTACATCGTAACCCAGACTTGTTGTCAGTGCTTGACTTTTTCTATTGAGGCCTCGTGTTGCGATGGCTACAGGGTTATGCCAGGTCATTGACCCTGCATGACCTGAGGTGACCCCATGTTTCCTCATCACCAAAGACAGTATTTTTTTCATATTTAGAATACAGATATTCTAAATGTCAATTTTAAAAGTGCAAAAAGACCCCGTTTGCAACATTTAATTATGAAATTGACTTAAGACAGTAAAGTGAAGACTTGAGCTTCTAAGTAACTATGTTTTTTGAAAACAAAAAATCAGAATCTGGATCTGTCATACTGCATATTATGAATATCAAATGAAAAGTCGGGTTTACACACAATTTTGATAGAAGCCCAAAATGTACCAAGATCTTAAGAAACATATGTCAAGCACTGCCGACAAGTTCCTCCCTGTGTTACATCTTGTTTTTGGTTTGTTTTGTTTATGTTGGAGAAGGAGGTGGTAGGAGCAGGCTTGTGTCCCTGGGTGAGTAGTAGAGAAGGTGCAGGAGGTGAAACAGTAATCAGGAGGACATGGGGAAGTTGCCAGAACCGAATTGCTAACAGAAATGTAACTCTGTATACTTTTATACTTGTATCTTTTTATCTTGCCAGACATAATCAATGATAATGGCTTAGGCAATTTCAAAATTTACGTTAAGTACAAAAAGTTGACCATATTTGTACCCTGGGAGCCAGACAGGACCGGGTAGCTAGCGAGTTTTTTTCGGGGTCAGCCCGCCAATCTCACATTAGCGCTCCAGAGAGTTAAAGCCCGAAATTATATCTCCTCGAAATATTTGGAAATTTGATGTGTTTTTTTCAGTATACACGGTTAGGTGGATCTCATCGGGCTTAAACTCCCCTGGGAGCTAATTGGAGATCGGCGGGCCTGACTGCCCAGTCCAACTGGCCCCCAGGGTATTTGAGGCTCTGGCAACTTGTTCCAGTAGTCAGAAATGCCTAATCTTGTAGATAGTCACTAATTTTCAATCAATGACAATCCTTATGTCATAAATCACAAGTTAGATCATTCGACTCTGTAGTGGATAGTAAGATTCAATAATCCAGCTATGTCCCCTGTCACTAGATAGAAATCCATTCTCCCTTCTTCGTTGCTCTTGAATAAAATTTATAAATCTTTGATAGTTCAAAGAATAATCAGTTTGTGTTGTCATAGCTACATAAATGTTCTTAAATTCTCTATACATTTGTAATTAGCTTCCCTCCCCTTAAATAGAACCTATAGGTACTGGTGCCCACTTAGAAAACAAGCCATTATCCATAAAATCTGTGAAACTATTTGTAAGATTTTCATAAGCTGTCCTTGAACTACATGTACTTTATCCTGGAATGATAGTTGTAAACTTTCTGTCAATCTTGATTTTCTCTAGCTTGGATTATCAATAAACTAAAAAGAATAAAGGTTTTCAGCAAAAGATATTATTTCTTGACATCCCAATATAGGACCATGCTCCATCTGGGTCTACCGAAAGTGCGAAAAGGAACGAAAAGGAACAAAAAGGAACGAAAAGGAACGAAAAGGAACGAAAAGGAACGAAGTATGAAGCAAATTCAAATAAAATCGATGGTAATATTAGGAAAAGGTAAACAGCAAATTCAAATAAAATCGATGGTAATATTAGGAAAAGGTAAACTGTGATCGGCAAATGCATTTTGCGGCTTGTTCCACGAAATTCCTATAGCAATGGTTCAATGGAGGAATGAATATTGATGAGACCTATCTATGCATATCTATGTTCATGTACGTGTTAATGTGGTTATAACATTCCTTAGAATATCCATATTACATTTATATTATAAAATTTCACAAGAAGAAATGGATTATGTCGAGAACGATTGCGCATATTTTATCATAAAAAGCCATGCTATGTGGATATAGTTGTTAAAAAAATGCAATGATAGCAAAGTTACAAGTATATGTATTGCACAATTTGTAAGAACTTGACCTTAGAGAAATATAGGTCGCATGTTCGAACCCAGGGAAGTCGACGATCGGAAGTTCGAGCCCAGCATGTTGGGAATTATTTTTCCTTCCTTTTTTTTTCACACTTTCATTAATATTAATACAACGCCTTAAATTTGTTTTGCAACCAGGACATCTAAACCCGGCATTGGGATTTTTTATCATCAGCGAGGGCCTGATGTCGGTCGCAAGAGGCAGAAATTTATTTGTATTGAATATGACGGAAAATTGTTGACATAAATTGTATTTACCAATATCCTTTGCACAAATTCCTCACGTTGGCACCTTTCTTCCCGCCAAAATGATGAATACTCATGGTACAACTTGATGAAATCTCTTTGGTACAATGTATATATGTCTCTCCTTTTACAGCTTTTCTTTCGTTGTGAACGAGCGAGAAGATATGTCTCCAGTCTCCAGAAAACCATGTTGTTGGCCCTGTTAAAAGGAGCTGTCATGCTCGTGGGGCAGCAGTTTATTAGCATATCTTTCCTGACCGGATTTCGCGGGTCATTTGCATGCGGCGCTCCCCTCTAGGGAGAATAAAAGCCACCCAAATACAACAACAACGTTACAATCTTGCCTCATCCTGAAAATGTATAATAATCGATATTCATCTACCACTCAATGAATTTTAGTCCTTACTTTCTTATCTCAGTTCGGTTTCTTTGTATTTCGCAGATCTTCAAAGAATAACTTAGCCACACAAAAACAACAGCCTGAAACAGCGCTGTAAAAATTTGATAATGTCAAATTCTCGGTAAAATAAAACACGTTTCATAGGCTTCTAACGCCCGCAGTACCGATTCCTTATATTCTCATTGATTTTATGTAAGTTTGCGTCATTCTTCGTTCCTTTTCGTTCCTTTTCGCACTTTCGGTACACCGGTCCATCTGTTGTATCTGTTCCAAAAAAGCACACCCTGTCATTGTCTTGTAAGATTTGTCTATTGTTTGAGAGAGGCTTTTGTTTGGTGTCCTTGAGCAACTCAATTTTTAAATGATGTCAAATTTCTTCCTTCTTTCTCAATATGTTCCCTTCTAAAAATGTCTTAAACTTCAACAAGATGGACATACATGTAGCTAAACCCAGATCCGTTTCCCATCTCCCAGGTATCGTGTACCTGCAAGTAAACGATGAGACGAAGCGGTCCATCATGCCTAACGAGGTGACGGGGCTGGACACGGTGCGAGCGATGTTCGTGCGAGCGTTCCCTCACAGACTCACCATGCAGATCATGGAGCAGCCTCACGTCAAGATCTACATTCGGGACAGCAAGTCGGATGTCTACTACGAGCTCGAGGAGATGAAGTGAGTTTCAGGCTTTCCTTCTTATGTAAAATTGTATGTAGTTTGTATGTCCTGTTTCGATGAATAAAGACAGTCACTCTTTTTACACAACCATTGCATAAAGCTGTCTGTACGTATGTAAATACTTTATATTTTGTGACCACATCTGAATCAGCAGCGACACCTATCCTGCAGTACAATGTGAACCAGAATTTTCATGATGGTCACCAAAATATTAGTGAGTATAAAGCAATCATTGTGTAAAAAGAGTCTCTTTATTCATTCGTGACCTGTGTGGACTTCTTGCGCAGTATTGTGTGTACCTCTTGTTTGAGGCTCAGCTGATTTGTACTCTTCTATATACAAGCTTATGTATAGTCAGAATCTTTTGAACCTTCTTGGTGGAGTTAATCATAATGATTGCAGTTACAGTCCAAAACAGTTTTCAAACCCTGTATATACCCTTGATGGGGTAATGGTACGACCCAAGCACTGACCCATCCCAGTACCGTGGAGTTTCTTCAAGTAGTCTGACCCTGTGTCTTAGCAATGAGGTATAAACACAAGACGTCTTGACTGGTGTTCTGGGTGACTTCCTTGGAAGTGTTTGCCGCATGCTTGTGAAGTCTCGCATTTTTCAGGAAACTGTGTACTCTATGGGTCATTCGGGTTTCCATGGCGATGTCAAAATAAACAAAACACGACGTGAGAACATCAAAGCAAACGAGATGTCTTCCAGTTGTAGATGTGTGTGATACATTGTGTATTTGTCATTCTTTCAGTCATTCATTCATTCATCTCAATCGGACTGAATCAGTTAGAAGAAAAGTGTTGCATCTTGTCTGACACATAATACAAAAGTTGCTGTAGCAACTGGATGGATGTTGTAAAGGTGCTTAAAAACTTTTGACTGTGTATCTTACAATACATGTAGCTGGATGTCTTAAACCATTGACTTGTCTGAAACATATTTCAAATTGTCATTTTTCATAGTTCAATGTAACACATTTCAAGTTGTAATTCATGTGGGAATATGCTTCCATTATCTTATGTTACAGTTACTGTAGCAATTTTATTTGGGTAATTTTTGGAGATGATTGTTACACCAATCAGTAATTGTTAGAAATTCCTCATTTCTGGTGGTTTTCCATATGTTCAGTTCAATGTCAAGTATAAGTCATGCACTTACAACCCAATCACAGGAAGTGGGTGAGTGGCTAGAGCACTGTGCTTTACGTGTTGTCTAAGTGATACTTATCTTATCATCATGGATAACATACTAGTGCAACAAAGTTCTGAAGTATGTACTACACATTATCTAGTTTGAACTTGACCTGTGATGAACTTGTGTCCCCCTCTCCACCAGTGTTTGTGCTGATCTGTTTTCTCCATAGCTCTGATAACAGCTAAGGTAAACCCTGGGATGACTTGGCTGTGAACCAAGCTCAGGGGTAAGACTTTAACTGGAACCATTTGTTCAGTGGGCAGGGTTGGGCTATGGTTTACACATGCCACAAACACCCACGGTGGGGGAGGGGGGCGGAACTTATACAACTTGTAGATTTCACAGTTCTACAAACAGGTTCCGAAATGTTTTTACCATTTTTTCTTAGTTTTGTTCATTCTGATGATTTAAGTTTGAAATCCGAGTCTGTCTTGCTTCCGGCTTGTCACTCTCCTTCTTTATAAGAAGACTAGTACTGCTTGTCTAAGTCTAGACGATGAATTCACTAGGTCCCCAAGGTGGTCCTCTTATACAAGTTTGACTGTACTTTCTCGCCTGTATTTACATTGATGACATTGAATGTAATAAAGTTCAAGTACAAATGGAAAGTTTAGGGATATACATGTCAGATAAACCTGAGTTTGACCTGAGGTGCCTCCAGCAGCCCTGTCTTCTATCATAATCTGGATGTGTCAGCTGATGGCCAATTTAACACATTTCTGTGATTCTCAGACTTTTCAAACTATGGATCATGATAGAAAGGGGGAAACAAGCTGAGATTTAAAAATTGGAAAAATCAAATTACCATTGTAGAAAACAGAATAAACAGCAATAAAAATCATTCTCAAATTTGACCTTGTTTCTGAAAAAGACCAGGTTTACTGGAGTGTTGATTTTTTATGATAACTTTTTTAGGAGACCAGTATTTGGATAAAAAAGAACTAATGTTAGACTCTACTTGACTCTTAATCTCCAAGCAGATCCTATGGTAGCATAAGATAGTATCAAAAGATGGCAGAAGAGTGAAGCTGGCTTATAGGAGTGTGTTTTTCTACATGGCAAATGGACACCTCTTGGCTGATTATCTCCTCGCCAGTTTGGTACTATCTTATGCCATTGTAGGATCTGCTTGGAGATTACTTGACTCTTATTTCTCAGAGGATATCATTTTCAGATTCTTACTTCTCCGAGAAGCAAGTATTTTTGTTGTGAAGGCCTAAGGCACGTGTAACTTCTCTCAGAATGTCAGCATCTCTGGCAGAGAAAAACTTTAACTCAGACTTCTTGGAAGTTGCAGACAAACTTGGCATCTACGGCTGATTGTAACCAGGGGACCCAGGAGTCACACCGGCTAGCCCACCCCTGTGGGAGTTTATTGGTGACATTTTCTGGTGTATTGACTTTGGCTTCATGCCTTGAAAGGAAAATCTTGTAATTTTGACAGATGGATGATAAATTGATGGCATCACTCATAACCTAAGTGACATGATGCCAAAGTGAAACCATATCTGCAACCCTGTGATCTTTATTTCCAGTCATCACAGACTGAAGACATTGCATTTTGCTTTTTTGTTACCTGGTAGTGCAGTGTAACCCGCAAGTTAGCCAAGCCCGCGACACTACCGGCTGCTCGTCGGTAGCAGTCGCTGACGAGCAGCCGGTTAAGTATCGCGGGCTTGGCTAACTTGCGGGTGTAGAGGGTACAGTCCGGCCATCGAGGTAAACCATGAAGTTGAAGCCCAGAGCTGGACTTACTGGACAGACCAGCCGCATGGAAGCACAGTGTGAAGACTATCCGACTGCTGCCCACCCCTGTGACAGGGATCCCAGCAGCAGTATAGTCAAAAATGGATACGACGGCAGTGTATTACTTATAGTTTGATACTTCCCAGACTACCACAGTATGTCTTGAAAACTGTCCAAAATGAGAGGAAAAAATGCCTGTCATCTACTTATGCAGGAAGGATCACATCGTAAATGAATCAATGGAAATGTTTTGTTTTTTTGCTAAGACATTATAGTTATAAGGTATCCAGAGGATGTCACCCTAGATGTTATTGAGGCATGACATCTCTGTAATGGGACTGGGTTGAGTTTCTTTTTAGACTTGTGCAGGGAGACTGGGTTGAGTTTCTCTTGAAGACTTCAGACCAGTGCCAAGACATTAGATACCAGGATTGAGGATTAAGACATCTTAAGGAAGGGTGGGGTAAGAAATGGGACATCGTCTCATTGCCAAAAGCCTGTCTGTCAAGCTTGGACAGAGCAACTGTGACACGTGCCTGTCTGTATATTACATGTAACTCCGCACATCAGGAATCACAAATTGCTTGGACTGTGCATGAAACATCCTGGTCATTTGTTTTTGCCTGTTTTTTACTTCATCTCCTTGAAAAATGGAGGGATTGTTTTTGGTGTGTGTGGATCTTCCTTTCCGTGTGTTTGTGTTTCCCGATATTTGTGGTCAGCATAACTTTAAAGCCTTCGGAATGTAATAATATTTGGTTTTTGTAAAGGTTTGGAGAAGACAAAGTTCAAGGTAGATTTTGCCCCCCCCCCCCCCCTGCTTGGAGGGTAATCTTCTATAGAACTTAAAAGGCCAATTTTGTTCTATCAGTAATAAACAAGGACATAAAACAGCTGCATGTAAGGCAAACAACCCTGTCCACTTGGTTTAGATTATGGTAAAATACCCATAAATTACAGGCTGAAAACTCGCCAAGCATCTAAATGTTCGTGTATGTTATCTAGACAGGTTGTCTATCAGGCATGGGAAATAACTGACGTTGGAAACGATTACCAACCCCCCCCCCTCGTACTCACAGCCATATACAAATACTGAGGGCCTAGCATATATATGTACAATGTATATTCAGCCACCTTAATCTTATGTAATTCCTAATCAGATTCCTTCAAATAACAGTGTTTTTTTAAAGCATGATTTTAACGCAATGATTTAAGGGCTATGCTGAATTGATTGTAGTTTTCTATGACTGCCAAGAATTTTGAGTGGTTTGTAATGAGTACTATAACCCCCATGCAGACTCCCATGCTGTTGCTACAGCTTGACACCCCCTATACAGACTCCCATGCTGCTGAAGGCTGACCCTGTCTGCAGTTGTTAGAAAGGTGTTGATATTCAGTACTGCCTGATATATCCCACATGTTGGAACAAGGCCATAATTTTCAGCAAACAGCAATAAAAGTGGTGTTCAAAAAGCCGCCATGGCGACACGTGCACATGGGACCTGACATTGGTTACTGTGGTTTGTGGGTTGTTTATGTTTGCCACTGCTAGAGATGTCCCATATGTCCGACTATGACCTCAGTTACCTTAAACAGTAGTTAATAAAAAGGAGTGTTTTAAAACATGGCGTCGAGTGCACACACTTTTACAACCACATGGAAAGATTACACTTTTTGTTTTGGTTTGTAGCTTTTGGTACTGCTAAAGATGTCCCATATGTCTGACTATGACCTTAAACAATGTCAATAAAAAGGGATGTTTGAAAACATGACGGTGACGAATGCACACACTTTTACTAGCCCATGAAAGGAATTGACACTTCTTGTTTTGGTTCGTAGCTTTTAGCACAACTAGAGATGTCTCGCATATTGGAGCATGGCCACGTCAAACAAACTGTAAAAGTTTACTACTGACCATAAAATCCCCAGTGACATTTCACCAGCTGTTAGCTAAAGTCATCCCAGGCCATGGTGTAATACAAAATGTAGTTCAGTCGTAAAGTACAATGTAGCCACAATATTTGCAAAATGCCAAGGACAATATTGTGTATTTTCCCCCATGCAATTCTTATTAGTGCCACAACACAGCATTGTTTTATCACAATATAGAGTGAATGTATCTTGGTATATTGGTTATCTACCACACAGAACGTTTTGGTAGTTATTGATTGATTTCAACATCGTCTTGATTAAGAAGTTTTCCCTTTGTACCAACACTCAAATTTTGCTTTTGATTAGTCTAAGGGGGCGGTGATGTTAGCTTTGGATGCAAAAATTTGAGAATGAACTCCATGTAATTTCTTTGAAGAACGTTAAGTATTTTTTTCTGTCAGTATTTACACTTAGTCTAGCTAACAATATTTTTTTCTTTATTGAATAACTGGGGATCTCGATGTCAGCTGTTGTAATATTGCACTATAAACATGTTTTGATGTGAAAATTTGAGACCCAAGTCCACGTCAGTACATTGGCCTTATTGACATTTGGCAAGAGGACTATATCAACTGTCGAGGGAATTGTTATAGGCAAGGTTGAATATTATCATGCCATGGTAGAGTTTGCACAATGTGAGGTGTTTGTTGTTACTTGGACCCGGTAGACTCCATGTATGTTTTTAGACCCAAAGTTGTTTGGAATTGCCAGACAAGAGTTTTGCCCTTGACTTTAGATAGTCAGAAACATTATTAGAGAGTCTTGAGATTGTGGCAACTGGCTTCCTTACTTTTTTCCCAAGGTATAGACGGCAAAATCTTGGTTTCTCCGTTCTTCTTGTGTTGTTCCTATGATGTTGCTTGTAAAAGATCTGCGTAGAAAATGTCTTTCTATTTTGTATTTGTCCTTTGATGACATCCTCAAACTAACATGTATTGACAGTATTTTTCCCAGAGTTTTCAGTGTGAAGATTGCCTTACAGTGATGTATTCTTTGCACCATTGAGGACCAAGACCAATATTGATGTATGTTGTTTCAGATGAGTTAGGAAAGAGCCTGTCCAATTTACGTATGACCTTCCTAGATAATACGTTTTTAGTAATGACCATATTGATGTTTGTCATTCCAGAGAGGTACAGGACCGAGCGTGTCTGAAGATCCATGTCCCCGGGTTAGCGGACACCCTGCCGATGTACCACACTCCCTCCCCCAACTCCACAGTGTTGATGTTTGTTTGTTTGTTTGTTTGTTATTCCAGAGAGGTGCAGGACCGGGCGTGTCTGAAGATCCACGTGCCCGGGTTAGCCGACACCCTGCCGATGTACTACACTCCATCCCCCAACTCCACAGTGTTGATGTTTGTTTGTTTGTTTGTTGTTGCAGAGAGGTACAGGACCGAGCGTGTCTGAAGATCCACGTGCCCGGGTTAGCCGACACCCTGCCGATGTACTACACTCCATCCCCCAACTCCACAGTGTTGATGTTTGTTTGTTTGTTTGTTGTTCCAGAGAGGTGCAGGACCGAGCGTGTCTGAAGATCCACGTGCCCAGGTTAGCCGACACCCTGCCGATGTATCACACTCCGTCCCCCAACTCCACAGTGTTGATGTTTGTTTGTTTGTTTGTTTGTTGTTGCAGAGAGGTACAGGACCGAGCGTGTCTGAAGATCCACGTGCCCGGGTTAGCCGACACCCTGCCGATGTACCACACTCCCTCCCCCAACTCTACGCTGTCCTCGACAACTGTCTCCAACGTGAGCCTGGTAATCGAAGAGGACGGAACCGACTCGGTCCGGAACGGCCCCTCCCCACGTCCTGACATGGCCAGGTAAAGACATTAAGCATTTGTTGAAGATAACCTCTCTCTCTATATATGTTGATACAGTTTGTTTTGTGTAATATCTTTATGCAATCATGTAGTAATAACTGAGACGACTACCATCTACCCTCACTTGTATGAGCAGCCTTTTAGCTAGCCATGCATCCAGGCATCTTTCGGCACAGGCATCTTTTCGCAAGCTGTTCTAAAAATGATAAAAAATTTGATGCACTTGACACCCTTACACAGTTGAGCAGACCCTCTGACAAGCATGAAATTCTGATTAACCAGAGATTGACTCGGTACATGAGTTAAAGTTAATGTACAGTGTGCCAATACTGTTTATCATGTCTGCATTTTCCAATACTGATTTGGTACACCTTTAACATGCAGAAGGGCAGTCATATCATATAATTTTTTTTCATCGCTATTTCAGACACAGTCCCCGGTACCAGACAGCTGTGCACAACACGTCCCACCAGACCTACCAGATGATCAAGCAGAGCAACGAGCAGAAGATCCAGCAGCTCAGCAACCACGTCTCAGAGTCAGGCAGCTCATCGGAGCACAGCACGCCCAAACAGCAAAGTCCGCAGTCTACAGTACAGAGGCAGCCACACCCGTACCAGGTAACACACCTGTACACACGCCTGTACACACACCTGTACACACACCTGTACACACACCTGTACACATGAGCACAGCACGCCCAAACAGCAAAGTCCACAGTCTACGGTACAGAGGCAGCCACACCCGTACCAGGTAACACACCTGTACATACCTGTACACATACCTGCACACACACCTGTACACACACCTGTGCACATGAGCACAGCACGCCTAAACAGCAAAGTCCACAGTCTACAGTACAGAGGCAGCCACACCCGTACCAGGTAACACACCTGCACACACACCTGTAAACACACCTGTACACACCTGTACACACACCTGTACACACACCTGTACATACACCTGTACACACACCTGTACACACACCTGTACACACAAGCACAGCACGCCCAAACAGCAAAGTCCACAGTCTACAGTACAGAGGCAGCCACACCCGTACCAGGTAACACACCTGTACATACCTGTTAACCTGTACACACACCTGTACACACACCTGTATACACACCTGTACACACACCTGTACACACACCTGTGCACACACCTGTGCACACACCTGTACACATGAGCACAACACGCCCAGACAGCAAAGTCCACAGTCTACAGTACAGAGGCAGCCACACCCGTACCAGGTAACACACCTGTACACACACCTGTACACACACCTGTACACACACCTGTACACACACCTGTACACATGAGCACAGCACGCCCAAACAGCAAAGTCCGCAGTCTACAGTACAGAGGCAGCCACACCCGTACCAGGTAACACACCTGTACACACACCTGTACACACACCTGTACGCACACTTGCACACACACACACCTGTACACACACCTGTACACACACCTGTGCACACACCTGTGCACACACCTGGTGTACACCTGAGCACAGCACGCCCAATCAGCAAAGTCCACAGTCTACAGTACAGAGGCAACCACACCCGTACCAGGTAACACACCTGTACACACACCTGTACACACACCTGTAATCACACCTGTACACACACCTGTACACACACCTGTACACATGAGCACAGCACGCCCAAACAGCAAAGTCAGCAGTCTACAGTACAGAGGCAGGCATATAAACAAGTGTGTTTACTCCCCAAAACAAGTTGGTCTTTGTATACATATTCTTAATATCCCTTTTTCCCCTACAGTCCAGAGGCCCCCCACCCCCCATGAGTGGTCCCCCTAAGCCGGCCCATGCTGCCCCACCCCCTCCTGCGTCCCCGCGGCACACCCAGGGGGGTGCCCCACCCCCTCAACACCAACAGCAGCAGGTGAAGGGCACAATTTGTCAACTGTATTTTCTATGAAAGCTTTTGATCATTGAGTTTTCAAGATTCAGTTCAATTTATGACACATTTACCTTTTACCTGTATTTTCAGGTGAGCCGACAGCAGACAGCGTACTACGTGAGCCAGTCTCAGGCCGCGCCCCAACACAGCATACAGCCTCCACAACACGGCGGTCCCTACCCACAGCAGAGTTCCCCCCACCCCCAGCAAGGATCTCCCCACCCTCAACAGGGACCTCCCCACCCACAGCAGGGATCCCCCCACCCTCAACAAGGATCTCCCCACCACCCACAGCAGAGTTCCCCCCACCCCCAGCAGGGTGCCCCCCACCCCCAGCAAGTAGGCCCCCACCCTCGGACCTCTCCCCACTCCCCACATGTGGCACAGCAGCACGCGACCTACGTTTACTCTGCACAACAGGTGGGTAGGGCAGTTGTATACTTTTCTTCTGGGGAAAATTTATGTTTTAGATACATGTACCATAACTGACAGCTACTTGTAATACCACTACTAGGCATTTTCATCATTTGGTTAGCTGAATGTACTGTAATGAAAAACGAAAGTTGGATGAAAGACAGTTGGTGTTGTCTGTAACGTCTCCCTGTTTGCAAAACCTTTCAAGTTAAGAAACTTTTGTATTGAGTGTGCTCTTTATTCTTTCTAGTCTGTGTGGTGTCACTTTTTTATTCTTTAAAGTTTGCCAAATGGCAATTTTGACTTTTATTTGCTGTACAATGCATTTGAAGTATGTTTGTTGTACATCAAAAGCCCCGTGCAAAAGTTCATGCATGACAGTGAGATGAATCCTTGCTTTTGCTGTAGGTGCCACAGCAGAGAGGACCCCCACCCCAAGGTCATCCACAGAGAGGTACCCCGCCCCAAGGTCGTCCTCAAGGTCATCCACAAGGTCACCCTGGCATGCCAGCTGGAGTACCCAAGTCAGCTAGCATGCCAAACTACTACCAGCAAAGACCTGCACAAGGTACATGTAGTTCACACCTGTCCATTCCGTTATTCACACATGCACAGGACTCTCTCCAGCTCAAGAAATTTTCTTGTGGGGAAGGACAAGAATTTCATCCCATACATCAAGAAAAATCTGTGCATTATGTCATGAAAGTGATGAAGATATATTTTTGTAAGATGTAAATGATAGAATGACAATGAGCGAATTGTGCTCCCAACATTGAGTGGGGTGTGGAAAAACTTAATAAAGCTGGCAACAGCAACCCTTCCACTCACACACCTGTGCTAGGTAAGTATATAGTGTAGTAATACTTATGCCTGCTGCCCATCCTTGGGCATAGACCGCGGACAAGGTGCCTCCATGGCTGCTGAAAATGCTGGTGATTAAATGTTTGGAGAGTGTGTTTTTTGCATTTTGCGACTTGCAGTCGCAAAATGCCTTCTGGCCAGTGTAGTCGCCGTTGTGATGTTGAGATGAACGGACCTGTTCAATCCATGCCAAACATTTGTATACCTGTTAAAACAGGCATTTCTTCAACATGTTCGCACTAGCGCAGTGGTAAAGTTTACGCATTCTAAACCAATGCACCCGGTTCGAATCTGGGGAGGTAGATTTTTTTCAACTTTTTTTTCTTCTCTTTTACATCCATTAAAATACTAATTTTTACATCCATTTGGCCACACCAATTTATTTCTTTGGTTAACGGATTTGCCGCTTCGTTTTTTTGCCGAATAGAAATGAAAATTAAAAAAAACAACTTAAAAATGCTTATTAAAAAAAAAAAAAAATTAAAAATGCCCCGCAACAGAGCTCACTCAAAAACAGGCAATGTGTAGTGAAATTTGCTGCAGTTCACGCAAATTTTAACAGGTGGCGTCTAGATCTGCTGCAGTTCAGGCACATATGTGAATCTCTCCATGCGCCAATATCAGGTTTAGTTACTCTGTTCTATTTATATGACATTCTAATAACTAGAAAAAAACGTTCACACACGCAAACATTGGCAAAATGCCAGCTTTTTTAAAAGCACTTGTTTTAAGATAAGTTGTACATTTTGCCAATTAGGAAGTTAAGTTCAAATGATTGACAAAATTCCATCTCCTTCGTAGGTCCCCGTCCAGCGGGGCCAGGTCAGCCCCACCCCATCCAGAGGTCGGGTTCTGCGGGCCCCCCTCCCGCACATGGCCCCCCTCCCGCACACGCAGGGCGGCACCCCGGCCAGAAGATGCACCCTTCCCAGCATGCACCAGCCATGTACCAAAGACAGACATCGGGGCCTGGCTCAGGTAAGGAGCAGCGCGAGTAGTAACCAAAGAGCAGAGCAAGACATATCTTTTGGGAGGCCAACAGTGAAAATGATATTTGATATCGATGATAAGCTTGCAATATGGATATTTGCCTTATATTGTAGAAAGAGTAGATTTAATGATTGTACTGATGTATCTAACTAGAAAAAAAAGCTGTTTATCAGTGAGTACTTCAAGACACAGAAGAATTTGGGGTGTAGAAATGCGAAGAAAAATATCAAGGATAGGATAGCAAAAATGCTGTTGTACAGGGAACAGGTTGCTGAAACAAATTGAAGGAAAAACAGTAAATTACAGAGATACATGTGATATAATGATTATAGACACATGCAGGAGGAAGCACCAGGGTCATCTGGCATTTAATCCAGGCAGACGCAGCTTTTGTTGCTTAACTTTTCATTTTTAGTTTTCCACTTTTTGCAATTTGTAGAAAAATCTTCAGTTTTTTCTAATCAGTTGACTCTTAGTTTTTGTCTTGATTGCTGTTGTGTGGTTTGGTGCTTTCTTGCTACTGTAGACATTAAAACAATAGTTTTTCCTCCCTAACCCCCCATTCCTAACCCTCCAATCCCATACCTCCCTCCACCTGCTGACCTTGAATGACCTTCCCTAACGCCCTTATCCCCATCCTTCAATCCCATGTCTCCCTCCTCCGCTGACCTTGAACGACCTTCCCTAACGCCCCCCTCCCCCATCTCGGGTGGCTGGACCTCTCACTAACCCAGGTGGCTCTCGTGCTTCCCCCGTCATGGGAGTCCAACCTCGTGGCCGACGCTCTTTACCGCACCTGGCAGGCTCGGACGTGGAGGATGAGGTCATCCAGCAGCTGCGTACAGGTCATCGCCGTGGTTACGGGTCGTCACAGACGTCAGGGACGTCCTCGCCCATCGTGAATGACGATGAAGCAAGGTGAGACTTAGGACAAAACAAAAGGAAAATTTTACAGGCTGAGATCTAAGCTGTACGATTTTTGTATGAAGTAAAAAAAATCACTCAGTAGCTCTGATTGTTATAATATAGTAGACTACTATATGTACTACTTAAAGTTCAGTGCAACGTCAATTTATCCACTTCTGTTTGGTAAAAAATTCTCTATACTTGCATTTCCTCTAGTTCTGAGAGAGTGTAGATTAACGTCAAAGAGCCAGAAGAAAAAGGGCTATAATGTAAAAGATGACAAGGGGACTAAGACTAAGATTGGGGCCTTTCTTTTTTCATTGAACATTTTAAACAACTCCAAAATTAAAGCCACCAAGTTGAATGTTGTATAACTCCTGTCTTGTCTCCCCTGAAAAGCATGTATTTCCCGTCCATAAAACCGAACAGAAAGCGCATGGCGAACATCGAGCAGCAGATCGCCAGCCTGGCGGGGCTGGTGCAGACCGCCCTGACTCACGGGGAGGACGGATCACCTGTAGCCGGCGCGGTGCCAGGAACCGGTAAGGAGGAGGAGAAGGGACGCCATCCCAGCGTCACCAGGTCCGAGAGCTCGCACTCAGGATTCAGTGGTGAGTTGGGAAGCTATGCAGAAATATTATTAACTTTCTACCTGCTGCTTAATCCTATAACAACAAACAGGTACCCTCAAGTTTTGTATCTCAGGATTCAGTGGAGAGTTGTGAAGCCTCAGTCAGTCTGCTAATTTTCAAGTCCTTCCTGCAGATCTTAATTTCTGTAGCCCATGGGCCACGCAACTTCTTACAACCACTACAACAGAGGGCTAGTCCACTGGTAGTGGTCTGTGTGTTCATTTACCGTCTAGTCTTTTCCAAATGTAGAAAAAGCAGTATATGTACCATTTTTCTTGACACACACATTTAAAGAAATTTAGATCAACGATGCTATCATCGACAAAGGTTAGACGTCCGGGTAACAAGATTCTGGTGTCTTAAACGTCTGACTGTTTCCGAAATCATATCCAGTTGCTAATATTAATAAGTAACTGCTTTTTGGCAATGTTGCTGTCGATGTCAGTGACAATTTTTGTCTCCCACAGCTGAGAGCGTGAGCACGGTGTCGGGTCGCGCCTCGTCGCCGCTCCCAGACGAGCGAGTAGCGGAGAAGGCGAAGAGAATCCACCACACGACGCAGGGGCTGAGAGAGCAGCTGAACCAACTCCGCATCATCCACAGACACAACGAGCAGGAGATGAACGAGACATTCGAAAAGTAGGGTTGCTTTTTTTCTCTTACCTTTTTTCCTTGGTAAAGCTTTGGATGTGTTTTCTTGTACCAACACTTTTCCTTTCCTGCCAGTATTTCTGTCTGCCAACTTCCCATTTTTGCACCTGAGCGGAGTGAGGAAAGTTGCATTAAGTGCCTCTGTCAAGGATACAAGATGGATAGTATGGCAGGATTTGAACCCAGAACCTCAGGGTTTGGGGGCAAACACCCTAGGCCTGCAGTCATGCCACACGGGCCATGTCAGTAAATCATTTGAAGTTCATACAACATAATTGCATATTGAACAATTTATCTACATGTAGACAACATTTGACCTTTGCCCTCTGACACAGGGTGAAGCGAGAGATCCAGGTCAGGCTGAGCAGGTCGCCGAGCGGCAGCATTCACCCCGTCAGGACCCAGAGGTCAAGGGTCGACCTGGAGATGCACAACTACCGGAAGAGAGCTGAAATAGTGGAAAAAAAGCTAAGGTAAAACCTATATACGACATTGAAGAAAGAAACTCACAGTTCAGTGCATTTCAGGATGCCATTTCTAAGCCTTAAGCATTGTCTAAATTAAATGCTGAGCAAATCCCCTGTCAGTGACAAGCCTTAAGGTCCAAATCTACACAAATCTACTTCTGTGTTCTGCCCCACTGGCCTGGTGGGATCTGAAGAGATTTGGAGGGAGCCACACCTTGAACCTGATGTAAAACCACTACCACATTTCTTGAAAAGAGTAGGGGTACGGCCAGTGTGCATTGACATAGGCCAATTGTAACGCATACACATGCATTTTACGATCTGTACGTGTTGCGTCCACAGCGAGCTGGAGAGATGGGTTGAGGAGGTCCGTACAGACGTGGTGAACAGACGCTGCAGAGTCAGTGTGGGTTAGTTAGGGTCAGGTTAGGGTTAGGGTTCAAGTTTAACATGTATGTTATGTTTCCCCTGTAGTGAGCTGGAGAGATGGGTAGAGGAGGTACGTACAGACGTGGTGAACAAACGCTGCAGAGTCAGTGTGGGGGACGTGGACGCCATGCTGAAGGCACTAGGCAGGTCTGAGAAGGACTGGAGGGAGCTACAAGGTAAAGTCTATCATAAGTAATAAATCTTCCATATATTGCCTAAGAGATTGCTTCTTTTCTGTGTGTTGAATACTTGGTTACTTGCTCAAGAAAGACCAACTAGTACTGCAATTTTATGGTTTTTATTTTGTGTTTGTCTATTGGTGATACTGTCTGTGGGCTCAAGAATTTTTCCCCTTCATCTCTGTTTCATTTCTTTTCAGTACAATGACAAAGTACAAATCACAAGCATGCCAACTTAACCTCAAGTTAACTTACTACTAATGGTCTATTACATGTGGGGATAGAGACCTTCTTGGTCCACTCCTTAGACAGCATACAAACTCCTGACTTGTTTCCTTGTCCCCCCAGACACATGGCCAGGGCTGAATGAGGAACTGAAGGCCGTTCTGTCGGCTGAGATGGAGGTGGTCGTGCAGGAAGAGAGGTCAGTTGAGCATGCAACTGTTATGTACAAGAAGTAGAAGCAATGTTTGGATGCATCTGTTTGTGTTTCTGCATATCGTAGTATATATCAGCATAGGTTGAGATGTTCTGCTTGCAAGTTGTATGTAGATGGGTTGTGGTAAATGCAGTATTTGGTATCTGTAGATCTTGGGAAGACAAAGTTCAGGGTCAATTTTTGTCCTCTAAGGGACTTTCTTTGTTGGAACTAATTGTTGTACAGGTATATGTACATAAAGCATTCGGAACTGATAGCACTGGGACTGGGAAACATTGGAAGAGCCCATTGTCTAAAATTCACTTGAAGGTTAGGAACTGGGAAGCCATAATATCTGGTCATCTGTTGTGCTGTGGATTGTATGATGCCTGAGACAAAATTTTCTTTTTTCTGCAGGTTTGTTAAGGATGAGACAGATAAGGTGGAAGGTGCACTGAAGAGAATCAAGAAACTGACGGGGACGCTGCACACGTTACAGAGGTGAGATTGGTGAACATATGGTTGAATGTTGATAATTTCTGCAAATTGAGTCATCCCCAAGGAAAGGGAAATCTTTTAACTGTTGACACTTAATACAGCAACATATACTATATAGTACATGACAATGATCAATGTAAACAAGTTGCTACAGTCAAGATTTATGAGCCCTTTATGAAACTCTAACATAAGAATATTTATTTGTCAACTACTGTGAAACGTTTGGTTCTTAAAAGATTGAGTTGGCAAAACCACCAAATGTACTTTTATGATAGAACAACCAGACTTAAAAACTTTCATTCAATCATCTGTTCCTCCCAAGTTCAGTTTTTGGTTTCAATGTAAACCATAGATTTAATTTTAATTTTAGTCCTGGCCCTGTTTCCCCCCCAGACTAGCATCAGTACAGGAGCACCGCCCGGCGCAGGTTCCTGTGTTCGAGCAGAAGGGAGAACCTGACCAGGAGAAACTGCTGGAGGAGATCAAGGGTCTCACACCGGACCACGAGAAGAGACTGCAGAGCATTCAGGTTGGTCATTTTACCTGTAAAACAACAAAGAACTTCTGAGACTTGCCCTCATTGACTATTATAGGAAAACCTGTGTTACACAGTCAACGATAATTGTTGATCGTGAGAAGGTCCCACTTTTAAACATCAGCAGACAATTTGTCATGTTAACTTAATAGATCACCACTTTCTTTTCTAGGTTGGCTGCATGCTTTTTGGGACATATTTGCCACAATGCATGTACATGTAATTAGTACATTCTCTCTTCCAGCCTCATTGGGAATTATGTTGGGAGTGCTTCAACGCTGAATGTTGGACTTTATATTATTTTTGCTTAACTTATCATAGTTTGGTTTCAGTGAAAACTTCTGTTCTACTCATGTCATCTTGTTGGTTGTGACCATTTCGTTTTTCGTTTGTGCATGTGATGTGTGTATTCTGTGTAACTTATTCTTTTATCATTATGGTACCTACAATGTACATTATGATCATGAATTCTGCAAAGTACATTTAATTGTATTCATGATTTCTTTCACCATTTGTTCTGCTGTTCGTCTGTGACTTTTAAATCACACCTGTCCCTCCCTTTATCATCTCCCCCTAGCTGTTGGAGGAAAAACTGCAGCAGAGGCGTGTAGCCCTCCTTGCCGCGTTGTTTAAACCGGACTCGTTTCGGGCCCGGTCAAAGGTCAAACAGATTCACCTTTCCAGTAGACGAAAGATGGTATAGTGGTGTGATATTGTGGTCATGCGCTTGTGGGTTTGGTGCAAAGAAAGTGCTAACCCTGGAGTTTTAATACAAGGGACACTGACAAGCTCGATCTAATTTTAATTTAATGGACACTATCTTATTCACCACATCAGCGAATGTCATTCCACCGTCTGTGTTCTTGCCTGTCACAGACTTTTGAGTGCGAAACACTAGAAGCATCAGTCTGTATCTGTACGTTTGTGTGTACACGGTGTAACTCACATCATATCAAATCACAGGATTCCTCCTTCTGTAAGTCTGTGTGTGTATCACTGCTTCCAACCTCAAACCATGGTACTACTCCTCACATTTTGTAAGGGCACAAGTTCAGCATGGGCTGTGTGAACTACAGTTAGTAGAACCTTGGTATAGACACACTGGTCTGACAGTACAGTAGGGTTCAGACCAACAGACCCATGCTTGACACGTGCCCCCTACCCAACAGGCCTCGCCCCAGCCCGCCAAGCCTCCCGAGGACACCGCGAAACCCGAGAAGGCAAAATCCGAGAAGGCGGAACCCGAACCCAAGGAGTCGTCCGTGTCTGAAACAGACAGCTCTCCATCCAAGGAGGAACAGATGACACTAAGTCCGTCTTCGACGTCAGTGAGCTCGGAAACGACCTCTACCGGACAGTCCGACCTTCAGGAGTCCCCGCAGGACCAAACCAAGGTGCCCTTGGCCTGCATGACCTTGAGAATGACCTTGAGAAGAAAAGAACACATTAAATCTGCATGATTGGTCAGCGATTCTTACCCATTGCCTCGCACCAGCGCAAAATGAAGTTTTGGGCCTACGTTTTGCTAAGCATGGCATGTCTTGAGTTGGTTGGCAATGACAAATCGTGATTACATGTACAAGTCTGTGATCACAATCTTAAAAGATATAGGTACAGATAGGCAACGTAGATAATATACGAGTTGTTTGCATGGGTTGTACGTATGCCAATACCGTAGTGTGGAGTGATATGAGTAATGAGTTGCCAGACCAGTCAGTGACGTTTTATAGGTGTTGCTGGCATGGTAGATATTCATGTACAACAAGAGGCAAAGCCCAAACAGGTTATTATAATGGTTATAACTTATATAGGAAATATGATATTAGTCAAACCACTGTTTTTCTAACAATCTTCACAGCTGAAATTTTGGGTCTTCATCTCTTGTTGTGACCAAAAACATAATTATTATAATTCCAGTAACTTCACCTAACCATGTATAGAAACAGTCACTTGGGTGTGCCCTAACTAACCACCTAATGTGTGTCAGCACCGTAACACATTTGACTCAGGGACTCTGTGATAACCTCCGTACCAACCTTCTGTACTAACCCTTTTCCTGACAGGACTCTCCCGCGGTGAAGGCCACACCCCGTCCACTTCCATCCCCAACCAAGCAGCAGGCACGAGAGCTACCCCTTAAGAAGAAGCCAGCCCCCCAGCCCTCAGCTAGAAGCCCCCCTCCAAAACAGCCTAGCATACCCCCTCAAAAACAGGCTGGTACCCCTCCTCCAAAGCAAGCTGTCACCCCCCCTCCAAAACAAGCCAGCACACCTCCTCCAAAACAAATACCCCGTTCAGTTTCTCCCACCAAAAAAGCCCCCAGCCCCACGATACCACTGAAAAAGGAAGACGCAATTGTCGCCATGGAAGCCAAGACAACCCCGCCCCAACCCCCTGTCAAAAAGAGCCCCCCTGCTAGCTCCCCCCCTCCGAAGAAACAGCAACAGTCTGTGCCAACCCCCCCTCCGAAACCTGGTGCCGCCCCACATTCGCCCCCCTGGCAGAAAGAACACCGTTCGGTCTCCCCTCCTATGATGAGACCCGTTTCGCCCCCGGCTAAACCCGACAGCCCGAAAACCTCCCCCAAAAAACCCACCTCCCCGCCACCCTCGCGGGAACCCGGCACCCCGCAACGCGTCCGCTCGCCGGTCAAACCGCCCGTGCCAGAGAAGCCCCACTCGGTCCCGCCTCCACTTCTCACCATTCCACAGCCGCAGCCGGACCAGACCGCCTCACCCGAACACGACGACAATGTAAATGCACACTTACCTTCTTTCTGTGAACATCCGGACAGTCATAGTGCTCACAGTACTTAACAGTCAAACCTGTTACTAGTGGCCACCTCTGCAAAACAACCACCAGCCATCATGGCCACTGACTTTGCCTGTCCCTTAAGCCCCTGTCATCCCAGAACTTCCCCATCCATGGTCAGTGCTTTGTTTGGCTTATCAAAATTCATTGTCTTCTACCGTATATAGATGACTTATAAAAGCCACAGATGACCTTGTTCACAACTAAGTCAATTATCACTCACAAAGGGGCTTAAGATTATTCTTCCCATTGACCCAAACACTAAAACTCCTGACAGTGTCCTATCATGGCCACTAGTCTACTCTGGCCGTTTAATTTGCGTGCCCTTGAGTTGGTCACTATGGACAGGTTTGACTGTTGATATGTTCTTCCATTGACAGTCACTGGACTTTGTGTTTTCCTTTTAAAGTTTGTGTCATTTGTGTGTAACAGTTATTAACAATTAGAAACAGATTAAAAAGTTCCTTTCAAGTCACCATGAAGATACTTCATAGTTGCATGCCGATGCATGTGGTTCCATCACTTTCACATTACATACACCAACAGTTAACGTTACAGTTGTAGTCTTGTAATATTGAGTCCTGTAGTAGACTTAGTGTAGGAATAACGATTAGAAATAGAGTGTTTTACAACAATTTCCATCCTAATGTTTCCCAGGGGAAGGGTAGCTTAAATATGAATGTTGGATTTCATTTATGTCATGGTATAATTATTTGAATCCCCACGCAGTGACCACATGGGGTAAATGCCATCAAATGAAAAGCCTTAAAGTTTATTTCTTAATTAATATGGTAATTCTTATACTGACCACAGCTCCTGATGTTTGAAAGTTGATGTCCTAAGCTCATTTAGGTCTTGTTTGAGTGTTGAATATTGTATATGGTACTGGAGGTGAACATCATTCGTAGCTTGGGAAAATGGAGGTAAATATACAAAATTTTAACCAGACAGTTTGTTTAGGATTCCAACATCATGCAGTAGTCTGCCTTATGCTTTTATGTGCAAACTGAAAATAGTTCATTGATTTTGTATGTGGTATTATTGTAGAACTTAACAATATGCAAGCCTACGATCCTACTCGTTTGCCAGCTGCCCTTTCATTAATGACTTTTCCCCATTAATGTTTTTGTATGGCATGGAAAAGAAATGTGGTTGATGTTAGAGAAATCTTGTAGGTTTGCTGAGGAACCGTAGCAATGCCTGTACCTGAGATTATTGGTAGTTTATCAGTCTGGTGTTGTTTGTTTCCTCCCGCGAAGCTTCCTCCGCCGACCACCGAAGCCACGCTGCAGCGACATAACCGGTTCAGGGCGCTCCAGCGTCTCAAGACCAAATTCATGCAGGTAGCGAATTCGCGTTAATGCATCCCGGAAACACGTGTGGCGTTTTGTCGTTGTCTTCAACGTTGTTGTTGTTGTTCTTGCACGCTTACCCCTGGATGTTTTTAACATATAACGTTGTCAAGTGACGTTGTCAGTGTTTTAACATTGTTAGCCGTAATGCGGTTGATCATTGTTGTTGTGTCATGCATACTTGTCCACTTTGTTCTGGTTGTTGTTGTTTTGCATCTTGGCTGCTTCACGTTTTTAAAAGTTCTGTGCATGTTTATGGCACTGCACCAGTTGTGGTCATTGTTGCACGTTTTCCCAGGCCTCTAACAGTTTATAGTGAGCTAAGACAGGCTTTAAGTACATTAATGTTACTTTCACATTAAGGATCCATGTTGTCATTGTGCACAGTCATGTTTTCACTTTGTTGTTGTCTGGTTGTTTTGTGATCAGCTTTTCATTTTTTCAAGTTCCATACCTATATAAAGATACTGCATGTGCATCCTTTGACATAGCCAAGTTTGGATGCTAAAGCTTATGATAGAAAAATTGTGACACATTTACAGCACATGTCCCAATGATAACTTTCATCGGTCTTTAGTTTGCACCACAAAGCTTTTGCCACATATTGCTGGCCATGTTTTGTGATCAAGTTTACTTCGTGATAACCTTTTGTTCTAATATCGTGAATTCTGAAATGTTCATGTTACTTGCGCACCATTTCGTGTGTATGTATAAGTCAGTGATGTATGAAACTTCTTGACAAGTGCATTTTGATCTCAACTACTAATTCAAAATGTTTTATAATGATTAAATTCATAGCAAGATGAAGTTCATTGTAAACGTGCCTCACGAATTTGTGTCCCCATCTCACGACATTTCTCTTCATCGTTTTACATGTAGCGTCATTTTAAGCCCGTCAAGGTGTGTGTGTCTCGTAACGTTGCTCTTGCCTGCATGAAAATGCGCTTTGCAAGTTTTGCTGATACTGTTTCAAGGCGGTCTAAAAGAGGAGATTTTAAACGTTTACCTTTTTGCATGCAGAAGCCTGCATTGTTTAATGTCAGTGTCACTTTTTGAGCAAGAGACATTTTGATGCCTGTTTATACTGTTAGAAACGATAGTCTTAACTTAAGCTAAGGTTGGGTCTGACTTTCTCCATCTTTCTTTTCTCCGTACTTCTTTGCTAACCTGTTCTCCAAAACTGCTGTAGGAGACCAGCCCCCCTCCCAGCCCTCAGCTCAGCTCTCCAGACTCCAGGAACAACAACAAGGAGTCGCCCAAGTTCGACAAGGAACTCAAGAAGGAGATCAAGAAGCAGAAGAAACTGAACAAGAAAGCAGAGAAACAAAGGAAGGAGGAAGAGAAGGAGGAGAAGAAAAGGAAGAAGAAGCCCCCAAAACTTGAGATGCCCCACAAGGAGCAAGAATATTCCCCAGTACTTTTCCTTTCTTTCTCCAGTCTGTGTTTCTTACTTGTGAACTGCATGGCATGCACTGAAAGATCATGTCTGTATTTTATCACCGACAATATTTGCACACGAGGCAGCACAACATTTTGTCATGAACTTTACAGGCACAGGGCATCAGATGATCATTGTCACAGGGCAAATGTCTGGTTTGCTATTAATTTTATATTTGACTCTGCCACGTTCTAAGGGGAATGTTTCACTTAAGACATACAGGAGGGTGCAAGGTAAATTTCAAGCCCAACCGCTTGAAGGCTGCATAAACCTTACGCTATAGTATGAGGTGAGAGGAATACAAATGATAAGAGTTTAGGATGAGAGGAATATACATTGTAGTGTTGAAAAAAAGAGGAATATATTGTTTGGGATGGAAAGAGTATAGTGTTTCGGATGGGAGGATC
>NC_049988.1:20599017-20600529 GCF_000003815.2 Branchiostoma floridae
TGCTAGCTCCCCCCCTCCGAAGAAACAGCAACAGTCTGTGCCAACCCCCCTCCGAAACCTGGTGCCGCCCCACATTCGCCCCCCTGGCAGAAAGAACACCGTTCGGTCTCTCCTCCTATGATGAGACCCGTTTCGCCCCCGGCTAAACCCGACAGCCCGAAAACCTCCCCCAAAAAACCCACCTCCCCGCCACCCTCGCGGGAACCCGGCACCCCGCAACGCGTCCGCTCGCCGGTCAAACCGCCCGTGCCAGAGAAGCCCCACTCGGTCCCGCCTCCACTTCTCACCATTCCACAGCCGCAGCCGGACCAGACCGCCTCACCCGAACACGACGACAATGTAAATGCACACTTACCTTCTTTCTGTGAACATCCGGACAGTCATAGTGCTCACAGTACTTAACAGTCAAACCTGTTACTAGTGGCCACCTCTGCAAAACAACCACCAGCCATCATGGCCACTGACTTTGCCTGTCCCTTAAGCCCCTGTCATCCCAGAACTTCCCCATCCATGGTCAGTGCTTTGTTTGGCTTATCAAAATTCATTGTCTTCTACCGTATATAGATGACTTATAAAAGCCACAGATGACCTTGTTCACAACTAAGTCAATTATCACTCACAAAGGGGCTTAAGATTATTCTTCCCATTGACCCAAACACTAAAACTCCTGACAGTGTCCTATCATGGCCACTAGTCTACTCTGGCCGTTTAATTTGCGTGCCCTTGAGTTGGTCACTATGGACAGGTTTGACTGTTGATATGTTCTTCCATTGACAGTCACTGGACTTTGTGTTTTCCTTTTAAAGTTTGTGTCATTTGTGTGTAACAGTTATTAACAATTAGAAACAGATTAAAAAGTTCCTTTCAAGTCACCATGAAGATACTTCATAGTTGCATGCCGATGCATGTGGTTCCATCACTTTCACATTACATACACCAACAGTTAACGTTACAGTTGTAGTCTTGTAATATTGAGTCCTGTAGTAGACTTAGTGTAGGAATAACGATTAGAAATAGAGTGTTTTACAACAATTTCCATCCTAATGTTTCCCAGGGGAAGGGTAGCTTAAATATGAATGTTGGATTTCATTTATGTCATGGTATAATTATTTGAATCCCCACGCAGTGACCACATGGGGTAAATGCCATCAAATGAAAAGCCTTAAAGTTTATTTCTTAATTAATATGGTAATTCTTATACTGACCACAGCTCCTGATGTTTGAAAGTTGATGTCCTAAGCTCATTTAGGTCTTGTTTGAGTGTTGAATATTGTATATGGTACTGGAGGTGAACATCATTCGTAGCTTGGGAAAATGGAGGTAAATATACAAAATTTTAACCAGACAGTTTGTTTAGGATTCCAACATCATGCAGTAGTCTGCCTTATGCTTTTATGTGCAAACTGAAAATAGTTCATTGATTTTGTATGTGGGATTATTGTAGAACTAACAATAATGCAGCCTACGATCCTACTCGTTTGCCAACTGCCCTTTCATTAATGACTTTTTCCC